>NC_091576.1:15623231-15645731 GCF_042767895.1 Penaeus vannamei
TCTTCTAAAATATATCACAAATGCAATGTATAGGTCTTGCGTGGTATGTCTGTTGGTATGGTATCCCTTACACAAGAACGTAATTTAACACTGGAAAAGAAGGATACATGTATATAATGCACATACAAAATGTTTTATATACATATATATCAATAGAAAGTATTACCTTACAAATGCATGTCACAGTGACATTAATGTGCATCAGTACAATTTGCACTATGATACCAAAGGCTTCTTGTTAAGTGTCTAAACTACATTCAAACTTTATAAAATACAAAGACTCAGATGCAGCTGTTACAGCTCTCTAATCTATTTCAAATTCTATGTGGTCTGTTTGGCCCAAAATTTGCATTTTTCTGTGGCTAAGTCTGATAACAATTCAAACAACACAGATCAAAAATTTACATGCACAAAGAGTGTTATGTAATATAGGTTATCCATCTATCAAAAAAATTACACAAGGGTATTATTACATGTATGAAACACACAATGTAAATGATATACTTCATACCTATGCATTGTAATCCTGCATTTTGCTGATATTTTTTTTTCTTTTTTCTTCATTTTATTACTTATATAACACAGCTTATTTTCTCAAGTTTGAATTGGGAACATTCTAAGACCGCGAGATGAACATCTATATGTATATGTATTAATAATAATCATCAAAAAAGGAAAAGAAAAAAATCTAAGACTTTGTATAAAGATGTACAAGCAACATCCTTCTGTAACCTCTGTCTTCTTAATCTAATAATAATAATAATAATATAAATAATAATCCTACAATAATTACAAAATGACCTGACTCATATTGCCGAATCATGGAGAAATATATACATGGGAACAAGGATCCGAATGTATCATTTTGGCTTTAAGTGTCAGAACTTTAAAGAAAGAATGAAAAAAGAGAATAATAAATAATAATAATAATGGTTATCATCTAAATCAGACACAGATGCAGATTGTCAAATTGCCTTAAATTGTAGTAACTACATCACACTCTCACATTTCAAAGAGGAGTTAATATATCTTATGGATTACCTGAAGCAGATAATACCTAGAGTAAGTTGAGCTACCCCCATACTATACAAGACATCCAAACTACACGTTACCACACTCAAATCAAAACGAAAAAAATCTATAAGAATTCTTATCAACATCATTATATTCATCCCTTTCACGTCATAAGGCCCCTTCATAGTTGTGGTGAAGAGGAACGCAATATTACATCAAACAAAATTCAAAATACTTTCCTGAAAGAGACCAGAATCTGTTTTTGTTTCTATCTGGTATATCTGTTCTCTTACACACAGCTATATCTCAACAGAAATGTTAAATAAAATTGATAAAAAACATTATTTTTATCATCAAACAGAACTTACAATATCACTCCACTCTTCAAAAGGTCTCCACAGCTCTTTGTAATAAAGGCTCGGTTCTTTGTTATAACTTAATGTGTCAGATGATTGACTGGGTTAGTTATTTCTTTAAGTTAGTTGTTAGTGATTCCTGCTTCATAACGACTAGACCATATATTTGTTAAGAGAGCAACACCACCACACTTCTACTAGTTAATTTTAGTGAAAGAAATTCATACCACTTGACTTGTTAGTACTGCCAAAATGTTATTTTTCTTATTCTTATTGTTTGACTAGTGACCTTAAAATAAATTTTGATTGCCATTCAACAACCTCAATGTCCAGACTAGCAACAAAATTAATGAATGCAATATTTTTTTTACTGTAACATATCTGTTTTCAATCTGAATTCCTGTACGTCATGGATAAAAAATTTTGCAATTCAAAAGCAGACTAAAAATATTCTGCAGACAGCATATATTCCATCAATGGTCATGTCCTTCTGGATATGGTGAAATCTTACCCCTTTTATGGCCACAAATCAAGAGGAACATATCAAGATATGAAAAATAAATAGTATTCATGCATTAAATATATCATTAAGTACAGTATTTCTTAAACATCCTAATTTGGGCTATACATAAAAAACCTCATTATAGAAAATTGATGAACCATATATTATTTCCTGTGCACATAGAGAAAATATATTTTCCATAAAACTATGAAAATGTGCATACAAGTTAAACTTTCTAGCTCTTTTACAGAAAGTTGCAGACTCTGACCAATAATGGATACATAACTGTGCAGAAAAAGACTAATGGCTAATATTTAGATCTTATTATATGAATTTCCGTTCTCAAAATGCAGGTCTGGCTAATACCGTCTTCACAAATGCACACACAGATTTAAAGAAAGAATTAAGCACATTTAGGATGCAATGATGCAGTGAACCAAACTCTTATATTTTCTTTCTCTGAGAAGCAATTACAAACACATGACTTTCTTTGGTACTGAACTCATGCAATGGGAAAACTTGGTATCTTCTACTCCGGGTGCATAGACTCCTTGCAATGCTTAAGCAAAAACTGACTAAAACCAAACTTTAAAGATGATGTAGGACTAGGTTTAAATGTCTTTAAAATGCTACTCAAGCATAAAAGAAAAAAATTATAAAATAAATAACAAGCTTTGAAATCAGTCAAGAAGAGTCAACACAAAACAACTTTCAAAAGCTTTATGACTGAAGAAATGTCTTACCAGGCAGCAAGAACCACATATTGTTTTAACAATTTCCTATTAGACACTTTGGTTCGTATGTGAGCATAAGCTACTCTCTTTTTGTATGCATAATCTGAATGTCGCTCTGCTTAATCAGCCTACAAATAGGTCCCTTCGCTTAAAAGTTTAACAGAAAATATATATGACTATATTACAAGTTCCTCAAAGATATAATGCTAGGTTATGCATAAAATATATAGTGGTAATATTAGATAGGAAATGCTAACATTACAAGTATATAAAACATAAATCCAAAGAAGGCCAAACTATGGAAATCATATGAATGTTTCGTAATATTTCCAACTCAGCAAGTTTCCTGACAGCAGAGCTGATTAGCAAAGTACAAGCGTATAATACACATACAAGAGTGATCATGTAGTAAAGTGTTTGGTATATATGGCAATGTTTAGACTAGACTATTATTGCAGCTTCTTTGTAACACTTGTACTCAAATCAACACACTTTCACACTCGCAGAAATGCAGACACACAAACACACACACATACAAGGTAAGTTCCTTCTGACTAGACACTACTAGGTACGAAATCTAAAGTCATCAATGCATCAAAATATGAAAAGTTCATTGTACAGTAAAACACCCTAGATGTGTCTATTGGCTGTACTGATATGAGCAAAGAGGCAAGGCTTTTCACAATTTTTAATCTCATACAAAATTCCTGAACCTTCAAAAGACTGTGAATCATTCAATAATTGAATATTAAGGCATATCAAATATTGTCATAGATACAAAATATTTGTTTGCAACAAACTCTGTCTGCCTCTATCAATTACAGGCACTGTAAAATTTACCGGCTACAAACACAGCTACGTGTTAAAATATAGAAATGTTAGAACATCTCTGCAGTTTTAAAACCCTCTCACCTTAATCCTAGGAGGTGGCCGAGCTTTTTTCTTTTTTCAAAAAAATCTTCTGCAGAGAATACTGAAGAATGTTCATCGATCACTCTCTGTCTGTTTGTCTGTAGCTCTCTCCCCTCCACATGCTATAATAGCTGCAAAAACCCTGACCTGCCCTAGTGGTATCCTAGTTCTTGTTTGGTTCTTTGGCTACCGGACAGTTAAGAGTCCTTCTCCACCTGAAGGTGCGAGTCGTCCTCTTCCTCCTCCTCCTCTTCTGTGTCCTCTGCGATCACCAAGCTCTCGTGATGGTCTGATGAGTCCTCCCGGTCCACATCCTCCTTGTCACCATCATCAGGTGCTGTGCCATCTCCCCCTTCACTTTCTAGGCCATTCAAACCTGTAAGGACTGTGCCATCCTCTCCGCCTTCCCCACTGTCTGTTCTAGCACTCTCTGCTCGTAACACGCCAGCTTCCTGGGCCTCAACCTCAGCTGGATGGTGCTTCCTGTAAAGAGAAGGCAACAATCTTATGAACAATTACTATCATCATGACATTTGCTTCCTGAATGATACTGAAAGAGGATAGAAACCACTTCTGAGAAAGATGAGAAAATTAATTGACTACTTATGTAGCCCAATTTATCACATCATGGATCTGATTAGAACTCTTGAATCACATGTTTCTATCTGAAGCACTCTCCAAACTTCATCAGTTTCTGGGCTCACTAACTATAAATTATATGCTTTAACAAGAAGTTTACTTGCTAATATTGAAGTCACCAACTGCAAAATATGTCCATTTTATTGATGAAATTTGCATCCTTTTATTCTTATTTTCCATATCTATCATCATGCAACCATGAAATTTAAAACCTAAAACAGGATAATGGTTAACCCAATACACACGGGAAAAAGTGTTCACTTTTGTATTGTTTTATTAAATGTCTCTGTACACAGATGGCTCTGCCAGTGCTTAGCCACGAAGGAAGACACTTGATTTCACCTTTCCTTGAGTTTGCAAGAAAAAGTTTTTTTTTTTTTTCTTTTTACTAATGCTATCAACATTGATACTATTATCTTTATCATAAACATCCCAATTACTATAATGTATTGACATTACTAACAGTAGTATTAAATACCAGAAAATATTACAGAAAATCAAGGAAAAGGGTAAATAGGTGAGAAAGCATAGTTCTCGCAATTGGCTCATTGCTGATTTAGTACCTGTTGTGCCATCAATATGTAAAAAAATGACTAAATTAAATACACAGTGAACATGGCATATACACACATGCCATCCCCAACGGCATATGGTAAATGGAGTAAGTCAAGTACAGTCCTCTCTGACCCCTATGATCTGGATGACGGTACGGTTCTGTCATAGAAAAGATTTAGTTTTTAAAATTCCATTTGTTGCAATGGATATTCTTTGTTGTGACATACTGTCTGTTTTATTTTGCCCAAATCTCCCCATGTGCAAGGAATGGCCAGGGTTACCACTCACTAGCCGGGCGTGGGATTGAACGTAGGCCCGCAAGATTGCTAGACCAGCACCTTACCGCTGCGCCAGCACAGCACACAAAAATCTGGGTCGAGGGTTAGTCTACTCTTCTTCCCCATCGCCTAACCACGTGATTCCGCCTCGAAACAAGCGATAAACGTTTAGTCACCAGCGGAGTACTTGTTATGGAGGGACAATGATTTGTTTAGTGTTCGTTACAAATAATCATTTAGAAAATGTTGATAGATCAAAAATATTTTGAAATACAAATCTCTTATATCAAATCTCTTATATTCGTTTATCGTGCATGAATCTTGTGATGTACTAATACATATCAGATATTTATAGGCCGATTTTACGAGTTTAAACAAATAAATTATATTATACTCTTTCTTTATATTTATTTTTTTCTCGTAAATCGATTTATAATGGCATAATGATGTTTAATCAATTAATTAGTTTCAAATGAAAGTGCATATGTAAAACTATTGCAATCAGAAAAGTCTAAAGCAGTGGCAATGCTTGGAGCTTTGTCGCGTGGGTCCCTGCGAGACGGCCTTGAACGCGCATGGGCCTCCAGTCCGTGTGAATATCTATTCATTGCGAGTTTATTTTTGGAGATACAGACTTGTAACTGCTCATGTATTATCACCGAACCCTTAACATTCTTTTATGATGAATTTGTCGACATCGAATCATATCTACTATATTTTTTAATTCCATTTGTTACAATGGATATTCTTTGCTGTGACATACCGTCTGTTTTATTTTGCCCAAATCACCCCGTGTGCAAGGAATGGCCGGGGTTACCACACACTTGTTCGGGCGTGGGATTGAACGTAGGTCTGCAAGATTGCTAGACCAGCACCTTACCACTGTGCCAGCACAGCACACAAAAATCTGGGTCGAGGGCCGGGTGTCATAAACATGCCGTCATCAGGCAAAATAGCTGCGGGACAGATGGCACGAACTTGCCGTCATGAGCGAAGGTCAGGGTGATGGAAAAGACTCTCTATGAGTGCACAAACCTCTTGGAGTGTGATTTGACTCATTTGGCGCTTTGATGGGGGGCTTTAGCATTATTCCCATCAATAAACGATTGTGGAATGAAACATGTGTAAGCCGTGACTGGAAGAGCTCCCGTTCCAGGGAGGACGCCATTTCCTTGCTGTGCACCATATTAGTGGCTGCTGTGACCAGCGGCGCAGGTTGTATTACAGAAAATTGAAAATTACAATAAAATGGGATATATGACACAAATAGCCAAATATTCCATACTTTCTTTTTTTCTTGCACTGAGTTATCTGCTTCATAGAGAGATAATATGGAGTCTGTGTAAGGAAAATAAAGCTATCACTATCTGGATAAAGCAAATCAAGACAAATATGGACATTGGAAAATGGCAAAAATGCTTAAAAAGTTTAAACGAAATAACTTTGCAAAGGGGAGGCACAAAGTCTTGTCACCGCTCATGGGTGTTCGTGCACGCCTGGTCTACACACCGCATGCCCAGGATGTTGGCTACTTACATAACCCTATGTCCATATTTTTGGCATAGTGATTTCCGTGAAGCACACAGATCCAACGGGTTAATTGACACCTTGACATTTATACCAAAAAAATTGATTTCAATTACTTCAAATAGTTGCCCCTCAATGATATGTTTCCTATTGTTAATCAGTTCGTAATTGTCTATAACAATCTACTGGTAAACTAACTGAAAAAACAATATACAAAAATAAAAGTTAATCAAAAAAGAAAAACTATGAGTAAATCACTATTATGAGCAATGGCCAGGGTGATGGAAAGTGTAAAAACCTATTGGAGGGTAATTACACTCATTTGGCATTTAGAAGGGGGCTTTTTTGCTTTTCTCTCCTCTCTCTTCTTTCTTTTCTCTCCTCTCTCTTCTTTCTCTTCTCTCCTCTCTCTTCTTTCTCTCTTCTCCTCTCTCTTCTTTCTCTCCTCTCTCTTCTCTTCTCTCCTCTCTCTTCTCTTCTCTCCTCTCTCTTCTCTTCTCTCCTCTCTCTTCTCTTCTCTCCTCTCTCTTCTCTTCTCTCCTCTCTCTTCTCTTCTCTCCTCTCTCTTCTCTTCTCTCCTCTCTCTTCTTGACTCTTTCTCTCCTGCCTCCTCTCTCTCCTCTGGAGCGGCGGGGAGAGAGAGAGAGAGAGAGAGAGAGAGAGAGAGAGAGAGAGAGAGAGAGAGAGAGAGAGAGAGAGAGAGAGAGAGAGAGAGAGAGAGAGAGAGAGAGAGAGAGAGAGAGAGAGCGAGCGAGCGCGCCTAATACCCAGATTTGGGGCCATGCGTGGTTAGTGAGACACCAAGATCCAATGGGTTAAAATAATTCATTCTCAACAAGTACAATCCTTTTGTTCCAAATTACTCACCGTGTGTGGGTCTTCAAGTTGTCTTTGCGTCCAAATGCTGCAGAACACCAAGGACAAGGGAAGCGCCGAGGGTTGAGATGTTGTTTCATGTGCCGACGGAAATTGGCAATGTGCTTGATGGTTGCGCCACACAGCTGACATGTCAAGCTCTGGAAACATTATCAAAATTACAGATCTAGCTGCAGATGTAAGAATTTCTCAAGGATGCGATTAGTGGATATCATTGCTGTTTTGTTGGTGTTAGTATTATCACATTTTTGTAGTAGCAACAGAAGCATCAATGGTGGTGTATTTGTATTACATATTTCACAACAATACTAAATAAAGATTAATATAAACATTAAAAACTCAGAAAAAATTATATTTCTTTCATTGAAAAATAAAGAAAATTCTGAAAAGGAGGATGTAAAGCAGAAAGAATTTGAAAGAGCAGAATAATAGTAAATAAATTTTTAAAACCAGATAATATGATGATGATAAAAGAAAAGATATGGAAATGTGTGATAACCATTACACTATAATTCTAAAAACTAAAATTAGCAGAAAACCTGTATGTACACAAGAACTTGCATCCAACTTTTCATTTGTCTGTTAATTACTTCAAATGTCTTACTTCTCTGATTCATAAAATGATAATAATTACAACTGAAATGATATTCAATTCACATTCAATTATACATACCAAATATTTAGAATAGCTATGCATGATAAAACATTAACCCTACCATGACTGGGCCAGAATTTGTTATGACGTAATTATTTTGCAAGAAGTCTAGTCTTTCTGGCAGGGTTTATGCTTCATAGAACTGGCCTGCTCACTCATGAGCAAGTTATGATTCGTATACACGTAAAACATGATTAGGTCACGATGGCTATGGCTACACCCATCACTAAGGAGTTAATTATTCATTTGTCTTTACAGCAGATAAACAAATTTAGTAGACAAACCATCACCCATTTTCAAATACTTCACATTATATTTTAGATGGCCTTCAAAACTATGCAGTCAAAATATCACAAATAATAAGATTTATTCCCCCTATTTTCTGTAGCACCCAATACTCAACTTTTATTCTAATTTTAGATTTTGCATCAATTAAGCTACTTGTCTTTTAAGGATTCCTTAATTCAGGCATGAACTGCTGAGCAGAACTCAACTTTCAACCTCAGTTTTTAAACAAATTTAACAATCTTTAACCCCACCCTCAAAAAAAAAAAAAAAAAAAAAAGAAAAAAGAAAAAAAGAAAGAAAGAAAGAAAGAAAGAAAAAAAGCCCTAGTTACTCTTATTCCATACTAACTGTATCACACCCCACCGGTCAACAGTTAAAATTTAGGTATTTTGAGGTACTTCAGAAATTGTAGAAAAACACAGGCACGCACACATACATATCTAATATATACTGAAAATTGACTGGACTTATCACCCATACACATATTCACAAATACTACTCACCCGTGATTCCCTCCCAGTGGGGGATGGGACCTGCTGCTGCTCTTGGACAGTCGTTGGGATCAGGGGAGAGAACGAGCGGTCATCATTCCCTAAGCTGAGCATGTGGCGATAGCTAGCAAAGATGGGGTTTGTCAGATCCCCAATGGATCCTGCAATGTCTGTTGTGGTATCATAAAGGGGCAGTGGAGAGGGTTCAGGACAGGTGTCGGTGTCTGTGATGTTGTCCGTGTCCGGCTCGGTCTTGACATTCTCCTTGGCAACCTGCTGTTCAGAAAAAAGTAAAAATGAAAAATAAGAAGAAATACATGTGACCTCATAAACTCCAATGAGATTGGCTTGATTATCCTTCTTGTAGCAAACACCTTTGATTCTATTCAGCACTAACTTATATAGATTCTTTCCAGAGTCAAGCTTTACTAATAGCCAGATTTTGTGGTGGTGTAATATTTACAGTGTTGATAAGAATACCTTTACCATTTCTGCTAACTGTTCTAACCCCTTAATGGTTTATATATGAAAGACTTCATATTTCTACATTTGAAGATTCAAGCTCAAATGCACAGGATGTTACCAACATGAATGGGTGAAATCCGTTTGGAATTAGAAATATAAGCCTACAACTAATATGAACATCAACAAATATAAAACAGACTTTCAGCTAAAAAATTGAGAACAGGAAATATGTAAAATTAATATAAATAAATACAAAAATAAAAGTAAAAGATGAATTCTAAATACAAACAATAATTACAAATTCAACTGAAAAAGAAAATCTCATTTACACTATCATTATAATTTCTAATTATACTAGAGTACTATCTAATATCTGTAATAATATTTTCTTTTTATGACAGATATTAAATTTACAACAGGAAAAGAGAAATAAAAAGAATAAAAACAATAACAAAGAAAAGCCATAATTCCGGACTTCATAAAAAACACAGTATACCAAACCACAAATAAAACCAAAGCAAAAACTGGTGATTGGGAGGGAAAAATTACAGAAATTAGACCTGTCAACAAGATAAGATAAGAGTAAACCCCGAGAGTTTATGATCCACAGATAATATACGAAATAAACGCTGCACGATCACTCAATTCGGCAATCTCTTTTTTTCTTTTTTCTTTCCTTCTTTTTCTTTTTTTTCCCACTAAAGATGGTTGTATTTACTTCTGGACTCAGATACCAAGACATTGTAAGGAATGTGAACAAAAACTTGAACACACATCAAATTTACCAGTAAATATGGACATAACATAAAGTGTGCAAGCAAATGAGGAAAACGGGGTAACATGCAACAAAAGGATAAATCACAAATGTGTGGCACAAGCAAGAAAATAGGCAAAGAACAGCAAAAGCAAAACTTGTCTGTTCCTCCTACAATCATGATACTTTGACTCAATTGGTAATCAGCGACTAATACTGAAAGCTTTATAACTCCATTACATTTCAAGGTCACTGATATCATGGTGCCTTTCAGCTTACCTCATGATCTGGATAACTTGGTTCTGGCTTTAAAGTACTTTCAAAATGAATTGAAGAATTACTATTTTTTCCTATGGATTACTGAGATTTCTGTGGGACTGGATTTACCCTTCAAAGCATATCTCTTTTTTTTCTTTTAAAACTAGTAAGTCCTAAGCTTCTTTTTTAAATGGCTGACAGGTCATGGGAGTCCTCTTTTAACCCGTTGATGTTGGGAGGCCCAGTACACATGCACTGCCTGTTGCAATTTTAATTTCTTAATTTTACTGGCATGTAGACGGTTCCAAGGAGTCATCAAGGAATTAATTACTTGGCATACCTGTTCTCATTCATTTGTCATATTCCTTGAATTTTTGCTTTTTTTCTGCTTTATCACTATTAGCATCATTATAACATAATAATAATAATAATTATAATGTCCATAAAAATAATATCATTAATAGTACTATTTGACTTTATTTCCCAAACATTCAAAGGATAGGGCAACCAGGTGAGGTCAAGCAGGCCTCTAAACCAGCTCAGAGGTGACATTTGCAAAGTCAACAAACAAATCTACAGTGCATGTATCTGGCATCAATAGGTTAATTACCCATTGGGAAAAATTCTGTCAGGGCTGTATAAACATAGGTGATATCACATGGACTAGGCCAATTAAGATTAAATGCAAATATTTTGGTTAATAGGCTATTTCTTCATTATATCTTTCCCGGATATATTATCCAAACATATAAAAAGGTAAACTCTATTTGAAAAAAAAAAGGAAAGAATAAAAAAAAACTTACTTTTCCCTCCTTTTCTGTGTCTGCATTGACGTTCAACATGGCATTTATCAATCCTCCTTTGCCTCTCTTGCTTTCTTGGGGCTCGTGGTTCTTTCTCCGGGAGGAGCCGCGGCTGCCCTCCTTGGCATTGTCAGTCGATTCCTTTTTGCTTGATGATACTTTGGTAGGGGTGGAAGTGAAAAGGGTTCGAGGGATTGCGATGGACTGAGCGACTGTGTGAGCAACAGACTGAGCAAGTGATTGAGCGGCGGTGACAGACTCCAGGCCCTCGAGGCAAGATCTTAGTTTGGACTCGGAGAGGGATGGGTCCCATGCAGGGTTTGGGGTTTGGTCGCTATCTAGTTCCTGCTCGGGGAGATCTGGACACCCAGAGTCCATGAGCTGTGCAAATCCATCACTACTCTTGTTATTGCTGGACTTGTTCAGGGCATGGCCGTAGCTGTTGGCGGGAGAGAGCAAGGAGGCAAAGTTTGGCTCCAGGCCCTTTGATTCTCCGTTGTTATTAGAAAGACGTGGTACCTTTTTGGGTCGGGGGTTATTGTTTTGGGACACAGGGGAGGCTGGAGAGAAAGGTGTTCCAGCTCTCTTCTCCCCAGCCTGGGGTTGCTGATCACGCTGGGAAACATCTCCAAGACCTTTGATGCGCAGGCTCTCTGCTATTTTGATGAGGCCTGTAAGCTCACTGTTGGCAACACTCACCTGTGGGATTGCAATAAAGGACCCTTGTCAGTACTGTGCTACTATATGTATAAAGAAGAAGAAGAAGGAGAAGAAAAAAAAAAAAATCAATTTCTCATCTATTAAACCCAGTTTTTGGAACTAGGCTCAGGCCTAAATGATCACCCTTCTGCATAAGCCTAAGAATATCATCTAGGGGATCTGAAGCATTCTTTACTAGACCCTGTTTAACCCCTTACCGCTGGATGGCATGTACATATATGCCATGGCTGTTGTGGATAGAGTAGCAAGTGGCATCTCTTCTATTGTGAGAATATTCATTCTCATCCATATCTCTCTACATACATACATTAATGAAAAAGTCAGGTAAAATGCCTGCCAGTTTCTCACAGGTTTTCTACAATTGTAGTGAATAGTAAAGGAAACATATGTAGAAACAAAGATTGAGGACTAATACTCTCATTCTTCAACATTGAATTTTGGAGGATATTTAGAGAGAGAGAACTGTCATAAAGCAAAAAAAACTCTCCTTTCTATATTACTGAATTTTAGATGTGATAAGATATCTAAAAGTATGTGTTAATTTCTATAACATGCAGACAGGTTGAACAGTTTACATAAACATGGGCTTTAGTTTCCAGAGCGTGAGAGAAGAAAATATATATACATATACATGCATTTCCTCATATACAAATACTTGCCAAAATAAAATGAACCATAACTATCTTTTTATTTTTTCTTATCAAGTTTGAAATTTTATTGATTTTCTAATAGCACAACCAGATTTCTCAACAGGCAAATAATATGATGACTTAGAGTATGTATATATAAGTAAGACCTATAAGAATTAAAAAAAATACTGGGGGGGGGGGTCCTCCTTCACATTATTTGGCCATTCAAAAAACTTGGTCTAAAAAAAGACAGAATTTGTATATACCCATAAAAAAAGTTATAACTTGGTCACCAAGAATAAGAAAGTGAACTTCCTCTCTTTAAATCTACTAAAACCTCTTGTAAAATACGCCATATACATAACTGGCAATTCCCTGTTAATCTTAACCATAAGTCTTTTTGCTCAACTCCATACACAAAAATAAATCCCACGCTACTACAAAACAGTACATCAGGAAAAACAAGGGACTCGGAAAACACCAAGAAGAAACCAAACTGACCTCCCCACGGTAGATAAACTCCAGCAGGGCTTCAAGCTCTGCCTGCTTCACATCTCTGAGGTAGATGAGAGGATGTTGGGTGGGTAATCGTGTGAAGAGCTGGTGAAAGTACGGTGAACAAGCTGCCAAAACAAGGCGGTGGGCTGGGTAGCTGCCACCATCACAGAGCAAAGTCACATCAACAAGCTGGTCCTGTTGGAAATATAAAGTATTTTTATTATCCTTCTCACACAAAAAAAATAATGCAAAAGATAGAGAAAATGTTTACAAAGTCAGTGTAAAAGATACCCAAAGTTTGTATCTATATTTACAACTTATTTGGATTTTTTTTCTTGATTTCAACTTTATGAACAAAAAATACAAAAGTGGCAAAAATGGAAAGAACTGTGGTTGGGAAGGAGAGGACTTATGCTTTAACAAACAGTACTGAATAAGGAATTACAACATGTTTCATTACCCGTAATTCATTAGGGTAGATTTACATTATTCTCCCAGTGGCCATGGCAGCCCCGTTTGCTCAAACTGTAGTCTGTCATGGGATCTTAACCCTCTTTCCCTCCATATTCAAGGTATGTTAGGTCTTATTAAATTTTCTCTAATTCTATAACAGTATCTGGGACAAGTCATGGGTGGGGGGAGGGACTGCTCTACATTTTGGTCCACAATCTACCATGAATAAAAGCACGTTCCCTCCAAACCCGTCACATTCTAATTGGGTCTGTCACATTTTTCTCATTCTCTCTCCAAAAACTCACGCACCGGGTCAGACCACGGTAGAATGCAATGCACCTTACTGCACCATGACAGGTCCCATTGGGAATAAACAGGATGTAATAGATACCATACACACTAGCTTGTCATGAGAACCATTACAAAATTTGGCAAAACTTGACAAAGTGCACATTAAATGCCACAGAATGTAACATTTACCCGCAACAATGGACGAGATAAACATGAAAGATAAATGTCTGAGATTTTCAAAGTTTTCCCAATAATCTTTACTAGTTTCAAATTGTCATTAGTAAATTCCCTTTCAGATCAATGATCTACAAAGGATAAAAAAGCAGTAACATAATTCATAACATGCTAACAGATTATATGGATTTCTATGATAAAATAGTCCAAAATAAATATTTTCAAATATATGAACATACTTTTCACTAAACCACCATAATCCATATGCTTGTACTAAAACTGATGATTATTCAAATTTATCTATATAAGTTACATTATATAACCCTGTATTAATGCTATGATGATGGGGTATGATTTATTTGTGATGTTAAATTATGCAACAGTCTAGACTTTGTGGCTAAGCCCTAGCTGTGTGCAGTCAGCTCACCCGCTGCATGTTGTGATGCATATAAATGTCATAGGCCGTTATCTCATGATGGCTATAGCTGTACTTGCAACTGATGGGTTAAATCATCTAATTTTAGAAAGTGCAAGTTTTTCTGCATAAGATAGACTTTTTCTGAATACAATTTAATCTTAAACACAATACATATAAGAAAATGATCATTGTTGTTGTTCTTTCTACTGTAATGAACATACCTGCACACGCAACTGTGTGAAGACCTCGGCAAAATTGGAGCGGTGGTTATTCCACGTTAATAAGAATTGGTCCGCCCCCATGACTAGATCTGCAAAAGATATGTCTACAATCAGTGAGGATATTAAAATAAAGACATAAATGGACTTTGGGAAAGGTTTTGTATATAGAAAAAAGAAGGAAAAAGGGGATATTCACTCACAGAGATTAAAATATGGCAATTATTGCTCTCAGGCATGTGTGCATAATGGATGAAACATGGCAAAGCAAAAGGTGGAAAATACAAAAACATGATTAAAATTCAAAGTAGAATGATTTGCCAAGAAAATAGTTTTTAAAATGACAAAAATAATCAGATGAATAAATTTTCCTTAATCTGATCTTAACCCACTTGTACCAGGTGTATCACAAAAAATAAATAAATAAATAAATAATAAATAAATAAATAAATATATAAATTATAATGGTAAAATTAAATCAAATATCCCACTCGTCATGTACTGGCCTGCGTTTTTGAAGCCGCCCGGAATCTATTATTTTCAGCTTGAAAATGTACCGGTGCTAGTGGGTTAACCCATCAGCGACGGGTAAAAATTTTGTCAAGTTTACGTATGCACCGGCTTGTTAGCGCGCACCGGCAGTTTCCCCTGTTTGCACCTGGCTCGATCAGTAGTTTGCGAGCGACATAAAAGCTTTTATTTTGCTAAAATTTATAGAAATATTAAAATTTTGAAGGTTTACCTTCACTTTAGGTGCCATTGCCTAAAATCTTTACCATATAAATGAAGCCGCTATTAGTGGAGAAAAACAACCTCCGTCCGACAAGCCAGTAGCACGGGAAAGGGCATGGCATGATGCCCCCAGCGTTTGGTCCACAACAGCCATGGCATGTACGTACATGACACCCGGCGCCAATGGGTTAAGATCACCATAAGGAGTAACCTACCAAGGAAAGTGTTACCAAGTAGCGCCACTTCTATTTAGCCTACTGAACCCAAAAATTAAACTGATTTCTTCCCTAGAATATTCTGATGGTTATTAATGGTAAGGAATTCTTCGATATTGTAAATAAAAGAGAGGAATTTTGGTTTTACTTCTGATCATTATAACAACAGCAAGTAAATCATACAAATAATTATGTATCTACCTATATCTGCTATCTCACATTGGCTAAACATGGTGACATTAACCCTTGACCACAACAATTTGTGTGACACTTTATGGTATTTTTCAGTGCATTTTCTTTGAAAATGTTTCATTAATGACAAAGGCAAAAGCATTATCAAAGAAGAAGCCCCCCCCCTCAAAAAAAAAAAAAAAAAAAAAAAAAAAAAAAAAAAAAAAAAAAAAACATGGTACAGCATCTATTATCAGCAGACCCTGAGGTAAAAAGAAGTCTGGTGGATTGGTAATTTGAATCAGCCCACCGCAAATAATTAGCCAACCCACTGTTTCCCACAATGGCATGCATGTGTATAACATGGCTCCTGTGAGTTTAGTTTATTAACTGTCTTTAAACACAGATGGATTGACAAGTGCTTAGTCATCAAGAAGTCAATCACTAGTCCGAACTATCTTGTTAGTTTACCCTTTTCCTTGATTTCTTGAGATATTTGTTAGTTTTCTTTTACACTCTTCATATAATTCTTGACATTTTAATGATTAAGTCATTAATAATAATAACAGCATTCATATTAACATTATTCATTATCATTCTTTAGAAAAAAAAAATAATAATATAAACTAAAGGAAGGGGAGATCATATGCCTACTAATTGACTCCTTAGTGGCCATCAATGTGCAAACACAATTCACAAAACAAAGCTGCAGTGAATGATATGTGTTGAAATGCTAGTACCACTTTCTCCATCCAACAGGCTAAGGTGACCCATATGGGAGGGAGGGCACAAATTGTACATGTGCATTTAGTGAATCTTACAACCACATGGCACAGTGTGTCTATAAAAATCACAATAGTCTGAATATTTTTGGTGCTGTGGTAAAAGCCAACAAACCACCATTGCATTTATTCTGGTTACGTGTTGAAAATAAATTTTCAAGGGGCACCATCAACATACATGCAATACTGCAATCAATACAGCTTCATGTGGCACTGTTTCTTCCTGCTACAATCATGAGGAAATGGCGGCAATATAATCATTTGGTACAATAAGTGGAATAAATGTATTTGTCTGTTGATCTATGGACCATTTACATTGTTTATAGATGAACTGAACATGCTGGTTTAGGTTTGTTAATGGTTAAATCTATTACAATATTGATATACACAAATTGAACTGAAAATATATCATCTCTGGTGTGTCAAAACTGGCCTTGTTATTTGTCTAGAACTCGGTGGTGGAAATGAAACTGAAAAGAGCTTCATTTTGAGTGGATGGATAAACTTGTGATAATGGACTGAAACTTAGTTAACTGCATTCATAATTTTTATAAGCAATGGATAAGGAACACAAAATTTCTAATTCAAAGAATACAAATAATCATAATGAATATTCCATTTGCAGAAGAAGACCCATAATTCATAGAGACAAACACACTGTGATTATGAATTCTCCTAACATTTCTATTTCATGAAGAAATGCTATAACTTTCAGAAAATTCAGGTTAACAATCCCATATCCATACCTCTGAAAACCGAATATCTTTAGCGTTGAGTTTATGTGCAAAAAGCCTACCTACTAGACTTACTTATGGTCTTTAACCCCTTATACCCCGATGACATTGCGGTCACGTCAAGGAAAAACTTGGGTAGCTGCCCGGGTAACGTGAATATACCGCCAATTGGGCAAATGGACCTCTGCCCGGGTGACGTGAACAAACCATCAAGATCCAAGGCCAGGGTGATGGAAAAGACTCACCACGAGTGCATAGACCTCTTGGAGTGTGATTTGACTCATTAGGCACCTGGAAGGGGGCTTTAGCATTATTCCCATCGATAGACGAATGTGGAGTGTAACGTGCATAAGCAGTGACTGGAAGAGCGCTAGCTCCAGGGAGGATGTCATTTCCATGCTGCGCACCGTATTCCTGGCCGCTGTGACTGGCGGCACAAGTTGTATTACTTAAATTTGAGAAATACAAAAAAATGAGATATATGACACAAATAACCAAATGCTCCATATATTTTTTTCTTACTATTTAGTACATAGAAAGATGATATGGAACCTGAGCAAGGAAAATAAGTAATTACCATCTGGATAAATGGAGATAAAGCTAAAAAAGTTTACACAAAATCACTTTTCAAAAGTGAGGCACAGAGTCTCGTCACTGCTCATGGGTGTTTATGCACACCCGACCTACATGCCGCACGCTCGGGATGTTGGCCACTTATGTAAATCATTGCCCGTGGTTTTCAGCTTCGTGATTTCCGTCATGCAACCGGATCCAAGGGGTTAACATCCCTCTATCTTATTTATCAGTATATTACTCTATATATAGTGTAAAAATGTTTGAACTCTTTTTTCTACCCTTCATAATTTGAGCATTCATACATTTTTACTGCAATATTATTTGAATTTCTGAAAACCAAAAAAATTAATAATGCAAGCACAACCAGCTCAAAGGGTTTTGGATAGGGGATTGTGTCCCTGCAACAATAAATGAAGTAGGAAGACATCAAGTGACATGTACAATCATACAGCACCTATGAGTCACTTGTGTGCTAGGAAAATCTGGAATCTTAATCACTTTCGGCACCAGACAGACTCCAACTTCCAAACACCACCAGAAGATTTCAGCCACAAAGGAAAAATACTCTAAAATATTCTACTAAATGTTTTAGTGTTCACATTAAGAATATACTAGGAAGCCATGTCTTCAAGGAAAACTATTACAATAAAGTAAATGAAGATTACTAAGAGAAAAAAAAGAGAAAAGTTGAAAAAGAGAAAAAGAGTAAGAGAGAGAAAAAATAGGAGAGAGAGAGAGAGAGAGAGAGAGAGAGAGAGAGAGAGAGAGAGAGAGAGAGAGAGAGAGAGAGAGAGAGAGAGAGAGAGAGAGAGAGAGAGAGAGAAAAGAGAAAGAGAAAGAGAGAGAGAGAAAAGAGAAAGAGAGAAAGGATAAAGAGAATGAGAGAGGTTAAAGAGAAGGGAGAAGAGGGAGAAGAGAGAAGAGAGAAGAGAGAGGGGAGAGAAGAGAGAGGGGAGAGAAGAGAGGGGAGAGGGGAGAGAAGAGAGAGGAGAGAGGAAAGAGAAAGACTGAGAAAGAAAAAAATTGTTCTTATCCAAACGCAGCAATTATATAATACAAAAATAAGTGAAGTGAATATATTGCAACATATGTAACATAATGTTTTATGAATGAGAGAGAGAGAGAGAGAGAGAGAGAGAGAGAGAGAGAGAGAGAGAGAGAGAGAGAGAGAGAGAGAGAGAGAGAGAGAGAGAGAGAGAGAGAGAGAGAGAGAGATTGCCGGCCAAACCGTGAGAGTGAAAGAGAAAGTGAGAGAGAAAGTGAGAGTAAGAGAAAAAGTGAAAATGCAAGTGCAAGTGCAAGTGACAGTGAGAGTGAGAGTGAAAGCGAGAGAGAGAGAGAGAGAGAGAGAGAGAGAGAGAGAGAGAGAGAGAGAGAGAGAGAGAGAGAGAGAGAGAGAGAGAGAGAGAGAGAGAGAGAGAGAGAGAGAGAGAGAGATGGAAAAAGAGATGGAAAGAGAGATGGAAAGAGAGAGGGAAAGAGAGAGGGAAAGAGAGAGGGAAAGAGAGAGAAAGAGAGGGAACGAGAGAGAGAGAGAGGGAAAGAGAGAGAGAGAGAGGGAAAGAGAGAGAGAGAGAGGGAAAGAGAGAGAGAGAGAGAGGGGGAGAGAGGGGGAGAGAGAGGGAGAGAGAGAGAGAGATGAAGAGAGAGAGGGGAAGAGAGGGAGGTAGAAAGAGAGAGAGGGAGAGAGGGAGAGAGGAAGAAAGAGAGAGAGGAGAGAGAGAGAGAGAGAGAGAGAGAGAGAGAGAGAGAGAGAGAGAGAGAGAGAGAGAGAGAGAGAGAGAGAGAGAGAGAGAGAGAGAGAGAGAGAGAGAGAAAGAGAGAAGTATCTTCCTCCAAGCAAAACAAGCTGTTGTGTATTACTTTAAGTAAAGTGAATATATTGAAACATAAATAATATAACTGAACATGACAGTAATAAGCAAAAAAATGAAATATAGGTTTTCTAGAGGCTAACATTTTCTACAAGTAACCAATTTGATACCATAATGTATCCAAAGTCTTAATATAGTAAAATAAGGGTAGATTTTAGATACAGTATTTTAAAGGGAGGTAAAAGTTTGGTTTTAACTATAAAATTCTCTATTATATGATTTTGTTCATGTCTCTCCACTTCGCATAATGACAAAGACCAACAAACCTCTACCATATATATTCTGGCAAGACAGCACTTGGATAGGTCTCTCATCTGACCATAAAGCTCTATCTTGCCTTAATATACTACGTAAAGGTTCGTAGTCCTTTACTGCAGCTATCATCTGAGTCAGTTTCACTTACGAAGCTTTATTCATAGGAGTGTGCATGTTATTTGGGTACTCTTATAATAATTATAAAGGCTTACATTTCTATATCTTTGTACTGTACTACTCTGAAGAATCACCAAATAAAAAAAGTAAATCATGCTTTGTTTGTGATTACATAGTCATGACTATAAATTACTATCTAACTATATATCAAAACTAAAAGCAAATCTGCAACATTACAAATATAAAGCCTTTCGGACAGGTTACTCATATTAAAAAATCAATTGCTCTTTTCATATTCATGAAAACATTATACAACATGCATATTTTGCAATACTTCAAATGCACTGCCTATTCACAACACTCCATTTTCCCCATAAAAGAACAGTTAAACCTTACCCCCCAGCCCTGCACAAAAATCATTAGTCATTTATCTGATATCGTGCATGCCAAACGTAATATTCTGTTGTAAAATGATCTCATATAAACAACAATTCATAAAACTGCAGCAAAACAAAGCCTTGCAGCGATTTAAAATCCTTTACCCAAACAAATGCGAGTAAAAACACACACCAACGCACGAAGTACCTTTTCCACGCCTGGAATCAGTTTATTATAGTAAAACCACCAATGGCTTTCCCCTCCTAACCTTCCTTTTATTCCCCATTTGCTCTATCGACCTAAACCTATCTACTAAAAGATCCAGATATTAGGGAAAAAACGAAAAATATACCGAACACTTGCGTTGTTTTGGTGGTATTTTCAGGGTCTAGCAGAAGCCACAGATCCCCGGGAGTGAATTGTCTCGTTTTTTCCCTATTTCCCGGCCTCTCTTAGTACTTAAAGCTTCCCACATACAGCGCACGTCCATATTCCGTCCACCTACCGTTCATTGACGAGAAAATTGGGAGTAATAAAGTATATATTATTCACATTTTTGGTTTTAGATTTTCTCGACCACAAGTTTTGTTGTGGTTTTTGTGGCTATAAGTGTAAGAGGATGAGTTTCTGACGCTCTACGAGGAGGCAAAAGCAAAGCGATTCGGTGGATAAAGAAGGTTTCGATTGGAACTATAAAAGATTGAATACTCTCTCTCCGGCCGAGCGAGTAAGGATCGAGGCTGTTGTGGTGTTTATACAGTGAGGTTGAGGGAAGTGGTGGAAGACGGGACAATCGCCTCCAAATGTTTTTCCGAAATTCTGGGCAACTTCGACTCGGATCTTAGATACAGTAAGTGGACTTAGTAATGAGAGTTCGGGCGGCGGCGTGGTGGGTGCGGTAGGCGGCGGGGGGCGAAGGTGAGGAGAGGGTGTGGAAGAGGGTGAGGTTGGTGTGGATAGAGAGAGAGAGAGAGAGTTGCGGGCGGCGGGCGGCGGTGGTGGGTGCTGCGTGGCGCCCGCATTCCGCGCACGGTGAGGGTCCGCCCCCGCCCACCTCACCCCCAACCCCGCCCGCCTCTCCTCTGCCCGCCCCGCCCCACGCCGCCCTTTGTTGCCTCTCACACGGGCGGCGTCACCAGCACCCGCCACACCTGCCGCCCACACCGCCACGCCGCGCCCAGGTGAGTGCCAGGTGAGATCAGGCACCTCCAAGGGGGTGGGGGTATGGGTGTGTGTTATTGTTGTTGTTATTATTTTTTTTTAAGGTGTTATTTGGCCAGGTGAGCATGGAATGTGAAGTTTTGGGGTCCATGTCCAGGTGAGGTTATGGAAGGGGTTTCCCATGCCCAGGTGTGGATTTATTAGCAGGGAGGATGGTAGGGGATGTCTGATGCTAGGGGATGTTTACAGCCAGTTGTTTGGAATGGCAGGGGATGTTGTCATCTTCAGACAGTGTTTTATTTTGGTGCTGTGGAATTTGTGAAGTATTGGTTATGAAAGCGGATGATAGGAAGGAATTTTCCCACAGTCATTGATAGCCAAGATCAGTTTCGTATATGGATGTCTACTTCTGACAAAATCTAAATGTTCTGTGCATAGGATGTCTGAGAAGTTGATGATGCAACAACATAAAAAGTGAGCATTGTCTTTCAACAATATCTGCAGTGTTTGCATCCGCAGAGAAAGTTCATTGAAACTTCAGGCCAGTCATTGTATTGAATGATGTTGCTTGACACTCATTTTGTAATCTGCCTAGATATGCTTATCTCCATAAAACTTATAATCAGAATGATATCTATCTCTTTAGATATGATAGGAGAGATAATGATATCAATATTATGTTTAAACTTGTTCTTCCAACTTTCTCTCATTTGATGAAAAAAAATCCAAAGAAAACCTTTATTTATTTATCTCACTTTAAGATAAGTATTAGGTAATATTTCCTCCTGAAGATGTATTTTTCTATTTCATGTATGTCAGTTAGTTAATGCTGTTTTTGGTAATCATTTTACAAGCTGTATTATGAATGGAGAAATGATAAAGTTCATTATCATCAACAGAAGTGGTCAATAGCAAAGTTAATATTATGGTTAGATCTTATTACTGTGAAAGAAAATTTCAAAATTGCAGAGTTTTAAGTAGTCCTGTTTATTGAATA
>NC_091576.1:15648231-15650731 GCF_042767895.1 Penaeus vannamei
ATTTTATTTTATTTATTCATTATTTTACTATTTATTTTTATAGATTTTTTTTCATATTTACTATTAGTTAGGTAATTTATTATAGATTATTTCATTTATTTTTTATTTATTTATTTGTTATATTTACAATTATTTAGGTAATTTGTGTGGGTAGATCTTGAGATTTCAAAGAAAGTACCAATTTGATGATTATGAATTAGAATGGTCGGGATTGTAATCAAGTGCATCTCCTGATTCAGTGATCGAGGCCATTCGCAAATTTCTACATTTGATTGGTCAGTCAGTCATATTTTTGGTCATTTATTCATATATATTTTTTGCTGTTTTGCTCTTTTCTATATATTAGAGCGGATTAGCAGATAAAAGAATCGTCAGCAAAATGCAAATGTTTTAGAATAAATGTCAAAAAAGCTTTGGGGTGCAAATTCTGTCCACTACACGTTAGCTTTGACTTTTATTTTTGTTATATGCAGATGAAATTATTATTATTATTATTGTTTTATTAGTTAATTTATTTGTTTAGTATGGACCCCCCCCCCTTTTTTTTTTTTTTTTTTTTTTTTTTTTTTTTTTTTTTTCTTTCTTTCTTTATTTTTTTTTTTGCTGATGTTAAATGGTGATGATAATAATTGTTATTACTCACTTTCTTTCTTTCCTTTTTTATTGTAATTATTATTTTATAAATATTATTTGTTTGTTATTACTTTATTATTATTTTATTGTTTTGTTCTTATTGCTGTTGTTGTCATTATTATTGTTATTGCTTTGTTCTTATTGCTGTTGTTGTCATTATTATTATTATTATTATTATTATTATTATTATTATTGTTGTTAATATTGTTATTATTATTTGTTGTTATTATTATTGTTGTTGTTTTGTTATTATCATCATCATCATCATCACTATTATTGTTATTATTATTACTATGATTATTTTTATCATTATTATTATTATTATTATTACTATTATTATTATCATTATTGTTATTATTATGATTACCATTATTATTTTCTTGTCATTATTATTATTATTGATGCTGATGTTGTTAGTTTTATTTATTTATTTATTTATTTATTTTTTTTATTATGGTTATTAATACTGTACTTGTTTGTTACACTGCCTACACCCCGTTTAACATTTGGGTATGAATATTATTTATTTTTATTGTTATTACTATTGTTACTGTTCTCATCATTACTTTCACAAAGGAGTTGTAGGTATTGAGTTCATTTTATTCATTTATTATTTGTTCATTTTTCACCAGAATTTTGTAAAAAGTGACAGGCAAATTAGGCTTTTTTTATTTATTTACTTATTTTTTTATTCATTTATTTTTGTTACTGTTGTTGTTGTTATTATTATTATTATTATTATTATTATTATTATTATTATTATTATTATTATTATTTTATTACTGCTTTTTACCTAATAACACTTAAAATCAAATCTATCATTTTGAAAATCTCACATATTGCGATAGAAATTTATGGATGGGTTGATACATGTAGCTTGTGGACAAATTTATAAAATTTTGGCGGTGAATTTGGGTAGATAAGCAATTCCTTAGTTATAGTTGAAGTAGATTAGTGTTAATGAGCGGGCAATAACCTTCTTACAACGGATATGCAGTCTATGAAAAAGAAAAACACAGTGGACAGTAAATGTTGCCGGCATAAATGGGTTGATATTGATAAGGGTAGAGGTGTATTTTGGAGCGGACGAGATGGAGAGTTGACTTGTGATAAAGGGTGGTAAATGGGTTAGGGTTTGTTTTGTGTATGTTCAGGTTGATAAGATTTTGCCGAAATAGGAAGTGAGGGTAGTAGCACTGATTTGTAGTCATGGAATGGTTTCTAGTTTATTATTTTATTATTATTATTATTATTAAATTTTATTATTATTGTTATTATTATTATTATTGTATCTTATTATTATTGTTATTATTATTATTATTATTATTATTATTATTATTATTGTATTTTATCATTATTGTATTTTATCATTATTGTTATTATTATTATTATTATCATTGTTATTATTTTGATGATGTTATCCATATTATTTTCAGTGTCATTGGTATTATTGTTATTTTTTATTTCATCATTGTTCTTTATCGGTAGTATTGTTATTAATTGTTATATTTAATTAATGTTGGTTTTATTGCATTTCATATGTTTTACTTGACAGTTAAGATATTTGTGATCAGTCTGTTCCAACACACACAAATATAGCAATTTAGCATGTGACATATTTTGAAGAGTAAAAAAAAATTGTCACCATTTTCATGAAAATTATGTTACATTATTGGCATTTAGTACTTACAGAGATTGCTAATTATTTGGAGAAAATGTGTTGATTTTCTTTTTTTATTTTTATTTTTCTTTTATCACTAAATATGTTCTATTGTATGAGTTTTTCTGCGGACACCCTTTTTACTTTTTTCTTCCTTTACACTATGCATGACAGAAAATGCTGTTGCATATAAGATTATTTCAGCAC
>NC_091576.1:15665731-15680731 GCF_042767895.1 Penaeus vannamei
TCCTCCGCTTTTTTTCCACACTCCTCTTCTCTCTCTCTCTCCCTCTCTCCTCCGCCGTTCGTGCCCTTCCCCTCCCTCCTCCTCTCTCTCTCCCTCTCTCCTCCGCCGTCCGTGCCCTTCCCCTCCCTCCTCCTCTCTCTCTCCCTCTCTCCTCCGCCGTCCGTGCCCTTCCCCTCCCTCCTCCTCTCTCTCTCCCTCTCTCCTCCGCCGTTCGTGCCCTTCCCCTCCCTCCTCTCCTCGCGCCTGTGTGTTTGGCGAGCAGCGAGCGCGCCTCAGCCGGGGTCGCGCGCCGGGCTCCGCTTCAAGCCTCGCCTCGCCCGCAACTTCGCCGAAACTTCACTCGTTCCACATCACCCAGCACACACACACACACACACACATACGTACTCACACACATATACACACGCGCGAGCGCACACACACACACACACACACACACACACACACACACACACACACACACACACACACACACACACACACACACACACACACACACACACACACACACACACATCCGTGCACACATGCTCACACACGCTCACACACGCACACACATGCACACACATGCACATTGTTCTTGCCACAGACTCCGTGTTGGTATCATTTCACAATTCGCTGTGGTACCGCAGCGCATACCTACC
Organism: Penaeus vannamei; assembly: GCF_042767895.1. Lineage (NCBI taxonomy): Eukaryota > Metazoa > Arthropoda > Malacostraca > Decapoda > Penaeidae > Penaeus > Penaeus vannamei. Next base: position 15,666,376 of record NC_091576.1, read on the forward strand.
GGACTTACGCATGCACGACTGCACGGCCGTAGCGGCTGGGTGGGGTGGAAGGGTGTGGAATGATGGGGGGAGGGAGGGGGCTGCGCTACGCCCAGGCATGTCACTGGGACGCCCTTTAAACACACGCCTTCGCGGCATCGACCGTCACTTACGCCCACACGTCACACGGGACGACGTCAGCGCTGCCGCCCACGCTCGCCCACCCACACCTGAACGCTGGCGGGAGGGAGAGAAAGAAAGAGTGAATACAGGCCGCTCGCTACGTGTGAGTTTGCTGTGACTCAACTCACATCAGCTCCCCCTTCCCCCCCTCCATTTACCCCTTTGTTCCCCCTCCTTTCTCCCCCTTCTATCTCCCCCTCCTTCCTCCCCCTCCTCTTTTCATCCCCTACCCTCATCTCTTATCTCATCCCCAGTCTGCTCATATTCCTCATTCATTATCTTGTATTTCTCCAGTTACTATATTTGGCATCCTTCCACGTTTCATCATTTCATGATCTGTATCACTACTGTCATACTCTCCCACTCTCATACTCTCGCAATCACTCTCATTCTCTCTCTCTGTGATATCAATCCTCCTCTTCATAACCCCATAATTACACCTTCCTCCATCTCTCTGTCTCCTTTTCCTCTTCTAACATTCATATATTTTGTCCTCATTTCCTTAACAACGTTTTCACACTTTGCTGTTGGGGGTAGTTTATGATGCTGATGACACCTTGTTAGAGGGGGGTCATTTTTTCATCTTGTAGTCCACATGGTTTATTACAGTGTAGTCTTGGTGTGTGACTGCTTCAAAAGGTGGCAGGGAAGTTGTCTTTGGGTCCCTTCCCCTCCCTCTTCACCTCCCCCCATTATTGCTCATACTTGTTCTGTCCAGTTTATGGCATCTTCTGTGTGGTTGACCCATGCCCCATCCCACCCATGCCCAATGCCTGCCCTCTTTCCTTCTTCCCTTCATGCCCCATACCAAGCTCCTTTGTACCCCTGCTTATGTGTATGTTTAGGAAGGTCTTTTATATACCATGAAAAACAGGGGGTGGGGATAGATGTCTGTTATGGATGGAAATATGATGACAACATATTGCTAAAAACACAGAAATATTCTTGTGCTAGTATAGCATCTGGTTGACTTATGAACATACATGCTATGACACACTGAGACTTATGTACACCACCTACACCACCGTTAGACTTATGTGCTTGTGTGTGCAAGCATATATGTGATAAAACTGATAATGCTATTTCTTTTTCAGGAAGTGCGTGATGAGCGAGGAGGAGTTCTTGCTGAAGTGGAACAACCACCAGACCAATTTTGTCGACGTGTTCAATGAGCTCCTCCGCGATGAATCTTTCGTGGACGTGACCCTGGTGTGCGGGGGGGAGGCAGTCCCAGGACACAAAATGGTCCTGGCGGCTTGCTCCCCCCTGCTACACCGCATCCTCCGTGACAACCCCTGCAAGCATCCGCTGGTCATCCTCAGCGATGTGCCAGCCAGGGACATGCGGGCCATGATGAAGTTCATCTACCAAGGGGAGGTGAGCGTCTCCCAGACAGAGTTGGCCAGCTTCCTCAAAACGGCAGATAACCTCCAGATCAAGGGGCTGGCGGAGGACAAGGAGAAGGAGAAGGAGGAGAGAAAGAGAAAAGACAAGGACGGTGACAAGACCGAAGGCAGAGTCAGCAATAAAAGACAGAGGACGGCGGAACCCCGGACCACGGAAAACTCCTCTCCCCTCCCCTCACGCTCACACAAAGCACTCAATGATTCTCACTCTTCTAGTCATAAGAGCAGGAGCAAAGCCTCGGCGGAAGAACACACACCCAGGGTTGGGGGGGGAGGACTACACATGCCTGCCTCCAAACACAACTCATCAAAGAACTCCAGCTCAAAATCACCTCGTGACATTCCCTCTAGAGTTTCCAATGCCTCCGAGGAAAACAGCCTCCAGCACGCCGTCAACAATAACAGCGTCACCGAGGATGTTTTACCCAAGGAGGAGATGGTAGATGTTTTTTTTTTTTTTTTTTTGTGTCCCCCTTTTCTTTGCTTGCTTATTCTCTTTGGTGCCTCATCTGCTAAATTTCTTGATGTGTCTTTTGTCTCATCATTGCTTTCTTAAACTTTCTATGTATTACCATATTGAGATTATATCGTTTGCAAACATTTATGCATTTCTAGATCAGAAAGAAGATAACATCAACATGAGTAGATTTTTCTTGTTTCATCTTTTCATGCTGTCTTTATATTGGATGCTAACCTAACAGCTTTACCCATGTGTTCCACTTTTACAGACTGTAAAGACAGAACCTCTGGACTACCCAGGAGAGATGGTGTGGACCGAAGGTCATGGCACCATAAAAAGTGATATTTTAGAAGACCCTCAATCATTAATGCCTTTGGCTGCAATACCCGGTGCACTAGAGGGTGTTGCAGCTGCCCTCGCTGCCTCCCCCAACCTCCCCGTCATGGAGTCAGGTTAGTCACTGTTGAAGGTGGGACACTCATTGCTTTTAGTTATTAGGGGAGATATTTTTCATGATAAAGAATTTAACTTGCTCATTTATATTAAAATTTAATTTTAGACTAAAATTGAACTTTGAAAAGCATTTTTTTAATGCAAAGCAATATTAATCATTGGAGTTCCTCTTTTTCTTTAAGGTGAAGACAGCCGGGGTGATATGTCTACTGCCTCAGATGAACTCAATTCAAATGCTGTAGGGGTGAGTACAAGAGATGTTGAGCATAGGAAGCCATGCTTAATCACAGAAAAATGGATGATGCTGCAGTCAAGTAGAGAACTCAAATACAAACACAGACTCAAACTCCATCTCAGTGCTAATGAGAATATGAAGATATGTCATGGAAACTGCTTGAATTCATCCTTTTTTTAAGGTGATCATGGCTTTTTGTGGCAAGATTTATGAAAATTTCAGTATAATAGTTTAAGGCAATAAAGAATGAGAAATGGTATATTTTACAAGGATTATCTTTCTCTATAAAACTATGCTAAACTTATCATAGCTTTTGCACATTTCTGAATTTATTGCATTGTTTGTTTGTATCTTTTAATTCTCTATTTTATGCTTGTAAAAAAAAAATAGTTTTACCCATATAACAGTTAATTGACAAGTTTAAATTCACACTACAAATTTGTGTGTTTTTGTCTTAAACTGTTATTTCTGCATTAATTTAAAAATATCTTTTGTGAGGTAAAGATATATGTAATAGTAAGAGTAGGGCCTCTCTCTCTCTCTCTCTCTCTCTCTCTCTCTCTCTCTCTCTCTCTCTCTCTCTCTCTCTCTCTCTCTCTCTCTCTCTCTCTCTCTCTCTCTCTCTCTCTCTCTCTCTCTCTCTCTCTCTCTCTCTCTCTCTCTCTCTCTCTCTCTCTCTCTCTCTCTCTCTCTCTCTCTCTCTCTCTCTCTCTCTCTCTCAATTCCCCACCCCCCTCCTTTTAGATAGATAATTACAACATGAGCACAGAACTCATGTTCGGGAAATAGTAGTGTGAATTCATTTCAACAACTCTTGACCTAGTAAGACATGAACATCATTCAAAGATTTAAATGGAGAAATATTTATAAAAATGCTGGTATACCTTGATTACTCTGATGTTATGAAAGAAGATTCCCAAAGTGCATTCATAGTGGTGGTGGTGTATTTCAGAATGGCACAATAATGCATGAGATAGTGCATGGCAGAGTCGTACTGTCTCTCCATTATACAGACTCTTATCAAATAAATAAATAACCTAAGGTGAAAAAGTATTTTTTTTTTTTTGTGGATGGATATTTTGCATTGTCTTGTTCTCTCTTGTTTTCTTCTTTGTTTATGTCTTTCTGTTCTGTCTGACAAACCTGCACACATACACAGATGCACATTGAAATATGCATGCACACACACACCCATCAGAATATACAGCATAGACATTGCTTAACTGTATCTGTAAATGATTAGATTTCAACACCTGTATAAGTTTGATTTGCTAATTTATATAAATGATGCTGTTTATTTTTCTGTTATCATAATACCATTAGGCAGGGTATGTGTGTCTGCTTCTTTATTATGTTAGTAATGTTGAACTCGTTCTTTATTTTTATTATTAAATTATGATTATATATTTTTTTCCTTTTGCTATGCATTCAGTATTTGTTACATCAAATGATGTTTGCTTTGGAGCCCATAGAAATGATGAAGTAGTCCGACTCGCTTGTGTGAGGAAAATGACTATACATGACTGAAGGTACTCAGGGGAGGGCATTGTAGCTGGTAACCACAACAGAACAGAAATGAAGAATGCAGACAGACGGCCATGTCAGACCAGGTCTTCCCAACATAATGCTTATTTCAAAAAGTTGTGGTATCACCTACCATTCTCTCTACCAGGGTACCTGGGTGCAGGGTAGTCTAGCCCAAGGTACTGTTCGAGACAGTGGGACAGTGCCCCCACCAAGTCTGGTGCCTGCAGCAGCTCCACTGCCACCACCAGTGACTCCAGCTGCCTTCACTCAGCAGCAACTGGAAGAGCCCCAGCAACAGCAGCCTCTCCTGCCAAGCCATGCAAGTCCTTTCAGAACCAGTACCATTACTCTGCCTCTCAGTCTACCAAGTACCACCACAGTCTCAGCAGCACAGCTGGAGAGGCTTCCAGAAGTACCATCCTCCTCAGCTCCACCACAGTACTTCACAACAACAATCACAACAAACAATAACAACAGTGCCCACAAATGCAGACAGTGCTCCTTTGTTACCTCAAACCCATACACATTCACTCGACACTTGCGCATCCACTTGGGCACCAAAGAATTCCGCTGTCGAGTCTGTGCCTTTGCTTCCTCAAGAAAAGATTCCCTCATCCGTCACTTCCGCATGAAGCACTTGACAGGGGAGATGTCTGTGTACCATGACCTGGACTCCAGGGACATTGAGGAATTAGCCTTGGTCAGAGGAGTACCTGACAGTCTACGATTAAGGCCTAATCAGTTTTAAAAAAGTCCTCAGATGAATACATACTGTGCTGCTAATACTGTACTGAGTACTTCTAAGGCTCCATGCCTCTTTTTTTTTTCTGAAGTTTCTGATGATTATACCTTACTCAGGAATATTATGATGAATCAAAATCAACCAAAGGAACAGCACATATCATGAACCAAAGGATTAGAAACTATCTTGTTCTGTTTTATAAGGGATCATTAATACATTCCCAAAGATGACACTGAAACCATAATAAGGCTGAAATATTTGTTGTTTAAATTATTGTCTACTAGGATAAGGGAAGTCAGTTTTAAGATTTTTCATCACCTGAAAATGTCAATATTTTCTTTTGAGTTTTAAATCAGTAATTAAGTTATTTGTATATTTATACACAGAAAAGTTCCTAGTAAGCACTTAGTTCTCAAGTTTTATTCAAGACATTGTTTCTTGAAATCTTGGTAGTTTTCTTTTATACTGTATTTTTCTGATGTTGAAAGCTTTGTATGAATAAGACAATTTATTTTTATAAAGAGGAGTGCATGAATTACTCTTGAAAACATGCATAATATGATATATTTGTTGATTGTCCCATTTTGTATATATATATTTATAAATAAAGAATAGAAGCAAATTATAACTTACTGTTCTTTTATTTTTGATATGAGCAGAGTTGTAGAATAAATAATTTGAGAGATACTAAAATATTTACACAAGGTTATGCTTTAGCATACAATAAGTGCTAAAGACTAAGATTATTTGGGAAATGAAGACAATATATATTTCAATTAACTGAAAATAATTCAAATTTTTTACTTTAAAAAAGTGATATGAAAGTGCTATTTTGTCCCAGATTCTTGGGTGAAATTAGTGTCTTAGTATTGAGCCTCATTTTATAAAGTCACATTAAAAAGATTAAGTTAAATTATATGTATATCAAGTTTTTGTTTACATTTAATCTTTCAAGTTAAATTAAATAAATGGTGAAGTTAGTAAAGCTTTGTCTTTGCATTCACATATATTCTTTCACAATATTGTGGCATCAAGAATATAAATACATACTCACACTCTTTGTCACACACATGCTTATGCCTATACTCTGAAACACTCAGAATCTCATACACACTCAAAATATCACATAAATCATACAAACATGTAAAGCTCTACATGCATGTGTGCATGTGAGGAAGTATCTGTGTATTTGTTACTTTTGTGTGTATGTGTGTGTGTGCGTGTGCGTGTGTTTGTTACTTTTGTGTGTATGTGTGTGTGCGTGTGCGTGTGTTTGCGTGCGTGCATGTGAGTGAATTAATGAGCTATCTTTCAGGGCAAATATTGCAAAGTTGCATATGTTTACTAAAAAATTGGTAAAAGACTTGCATCTAATTGCTGGAAACAGTGTTCTAGAAGATGATTCTTTCTTTCACTTTCCCTTCCATTCTCATTATCACCCATGCCATACCTATCCTCTCTCTTCCTCTTCCTCTTCCTACCTCAACCTCTTCCTCCCCTTCTCTATTCCCTTCCTCTTTCCCCTCTCTCTACATCTCCCTCCCCCTCCCCTTTCCACTCTCTACCTCTCCCTGTGCCTCTTAGTTTATACCTCTCCTTCCTCCCTCCCACTCTCTTTACCTATCCCTTCTCCTCCCCCCCACTCTACCTATCCTTCCTTCCCCCTTCTCTCTCTGTCTCTACCAATATCTTCCCCTTCCCCTCTTTATACCTCTTACGTTCCCCCGCCCTCTCTCTACCTGGCCTTTCCCTCTCTTCCTTTCTCCCTCTCACCCACCCTCCCTCCCTCTCTTCCTCTCCTCCTCTCCTCCTCCCCTCCTCCCCCTCCCCCTCCCCCTCTATCTCCTCTCTCTCTCCTCTGTCCTCTCTCCCCTCTCCCCTCTCCCCTCTCCCCTCTCCTCTCTCCTCTCTCCCCTCTCCTTTCTCTCCCTCTTTCCTAGTCATCCCTCTACAATACACAGCAAAACTGCAAGTATATTATTAAACCAATGAAAATGACTTCATATATGTAAAGTAATAGATGCACTAACCTAAAAGTAATTAGTAAGAAAGGATGACAATACTTTTTTTTTTTTAATATGTATCAACATAATGGTATTAAGATATCACTATTTGCATAGGACCATTAATCACCAAAGAGAGGAAGTATGTGGCAATGTGCAATTAAAGAGTTATATTATATATGGCTTAAGACTATTAAGCACAGTACAATCTTGATGTATATTATTTTCAAAATGATATTATATGGGGAGTAGCTGGATAGAGGATTAACCCAAAATGTCACTTAAGATTTAAACAGTATATTTAAAACAATTCAAACAATGATGTAAAGGATGTTGTTTATTCTTATTAGCATTGTGTATATGTGCAGTATCTCTTTAAGTACTACTTTGTATAGTCTGCAGTACACTATGTCCTTGTAAGTAATGTAAAATAAATTTGATAAATAGTATTAAATGTATTATTTGCCTAATTTTTGATACATGGTTCTTCAAGAGCATTATTTTACTATAAAGTTATATGTGTAATCATGCTGAAGTGTACATATTTGCGAGTTATTTGATTAGTGAAATCAGTTTGTAAAATTTTACTAAATTTATACATATGATAGTTGTTCATCATTTTCCTTTATGTTGAAGTATTTTATCATTATGCAATTATTTCTTTGGTAGTATTTACAGATTTTGACATTTATAAGATTTACTGTGAGGATATTGAAGTACATTTTGAAAAATAGGGAAAAGAATAAATTCTTGATTAAATCTGTTCATGTGTTACCATAACTTATGAAATTGAGAATTTGAGAGTCCAGTTAGAGAATTTGCTGTAAAAGTTCTGTTATGAGAAACTATTTATGTATTCCTTGTAATAGATGATACAGCATTATTTAAGTAATTCGGGATATGCAAAAAGGTTCTAGGTCAAGAGTTGTATTAGAATGAATAGTATTTTAAGATTCTGTAATTCATAATTTATTTTACTATATCTGTAGGTTTTTCTATAAATTATTTATATTATTAATGTTGTTTTTTTAATTGAAATGTATGTGTGCTTTTCTTTTAGAAGCATGTCATTAGAATATTAATAATAATAATAATTATAAAACAAACTTGTAATAACCCCACTTTCCCTTTTCAGGAGCTGGAAGATGGCGATGAGGAGAATACAACAGTAGGTTCTCCAGGTAAATTTAGAGGAGGACGGAAAGCGTGTTGCTTTTGTGGCAAGACATTTTGTGATAATTACACCCTGCGACGACACATGGTAACGCACCTCTCCCGGGAGCGGCAGTTTGAATGTCCAATGTGCAGTGCGGCGTATTCGCGGAAAGATCACCTCATGGCCCACATACGAAGGAAACATCCAATACCGGACGATGTAGAAAAATTAGACTTTAATGCAGGGCAAGCAAGTTAGAAGTAATTTAATACTTAAGATATCCAATTTATTATCATTATTTTATTATAGCTCATATTATTATTATAGTTATTTTTTGTCATTATTATTTTCTTATTATTTTTCTTTTTTATGTAATATTACAATTTATCTTTTTGTATTTGATTTTTTTTCTTTTTTTTTCTTTTTTTTTTTTTTTGTATATATAAGTGTCTAGGCCTACTCACTGAAAAAGTTATAATTATACGTAAATGCCAAAGGCCGCGACACTTATATAAACTCATCCCTTTGCCATTCCAAGCTTTTCAGGGGCACACCTTCCTGGTGCTGCATGGTGGTTAGTAGTCACTGTATTGCAAGAACATTATGATCTTGAACTTCGATGCACAAGACGTAACGAGAGGATTCTAATTTAGGAGTGTTTGCAGTTCATTAAATCTTGAAATGCATTGCAAGATTGTATTCCCTTTTTTTCTTCTTCTTGCTCCTTATCTTACAATATCATGTGAAGCAAATTGTATTGTGAGGTGATTTCATGAGAAATATATTCTTAAAGAATTCTAACTTAGAATCCTTGCAATGAAATTTAGGATATTAGCGTTGCAGGATGTGTTTCATCCTAAGGATGATGTCTTGACCAAAAGAATAAAAAGGCATATGTGAGAAGTTGCAACACAGTTGTGTGTTGCATTCAGGAATTTCAAGAAATCACTAGTGCTTGTTATGCATTGCAGGTTGAGTCTGTAATTTATTATAAGGTAAATTCGCCAAGTGATCTTTCGAAGCCCAGCAAGTCAGCTTGTGGGTGAAATGTAGCAGCCATTGTGTTGCATAAAGAATTGCAGGATAAACCAATGTGATAGCTTGCTTGGAATGCATAAGCCACGTACTCCATTCCCCCTCCTCTACACACCACCCAAAACCACTCCATTAGCGATTACCCTCATGTAATTTGAGGCTGAATTGAAACAGACTCTTTTTCCATGTTATATTTAGACCAGTGTTAACCCCCCTCCCCCCTGGCCTCATCTCATTCTTACCCCCCCATGCACTCATACATACTAACCTTCATTCCACAGCAAAGTGATTGTTGTCTTTTAGCCTTTTTTTTTCTTGTGTTTTTCTTTTTTCTTTTCTTTTTTTTCCTTTTTTTTTATGTAGCAAACCGGGCAATTGAACAAGGAGAAATTTAGATTTTCAGTATAAATCTCATAATTCATGGGTACATCAGGTGTTTTCACAAAGTACATCTTCACAAACTTCCCTGTGCATTCCTATGTTCTGTCAAAGGTCTCCATCCAGATTTTATTTATTTATTTATTTATCTATTTATTTACTTATTATTATTATTATTGTTATTGTTATTCTTATGGGATTATTTTCTCCAAGATGGATAAAGGTAATAATTTATGAAGTTGGATATATCTTTGCAAACCTCGGAATATCCTGCTCTGTGTCGCACCCCGTGCTAGTATCATGTCCCTTACTGTGATGAAGAAGTAGAAGAAAAAAATAAAAAGCGATACTATTTCTCTTAATTTTCATAGATCCCTTATAGGGAGTAGATCTTATATTTCTTAAGTTTCTGTAGTTACAATAATGTCAGTGATACAGAAACCAGAAAACACATTGACTGTGACTATGATGAATGTACCTTAATTCCTTAATCCTGAAGATAGAGATGTATTTCAGATTTTATAGAGAATCTCCTCATTTCTTAGAACAGCCATTGGAACTTTCTGTAATGACCAGTCTGTACTGTATTGTTAAAGGGTAGAAAAAACAAACATATTTTTACATTGTAACCTCTATGCCTAAAGGATATCCACTTCCTAAAAAAACCTCTTACCTTATAAATATATATATACATATATGCCATATTTGGTGCTCTTGTTGAGGACAGTTTTCAAAGTATTTGTACATTGTTTCACCAATCTTTCCACAAAAGAATCTGGATGGATGGCTCTAAGCGGACATGAAACCGACACCAAGAACCAAATCCTTACAAAGACCGCCACTTTGGGTAGTTGGGAGAGTTGCTGCTGCTTGTGAGTAAAGGACGGAAGTACAACATTACTTCCTGTTTATATTTTGATTGGTGCAAAACCAATACAAGTATGTGATGTATTTCAGGCCTAATGTGAATAGTTTTTGCAGCCACAATTTCTTTTTGGATTTGGTATTTGGGGTCCTCTGAAGTATGAAAATAATAAATATTAATGATATTTAAAAAGAAAGAAAAAATACAAAGCAAATCTTGTCTATAGATCATTGGTTGAAGGTCAGAGTGAGCCACTACCATTGAGAAACTTTTATCTTTTTTTTTATTTTATTTTTTCATTAATATTTTCTTTATGATAATTTTTCTATACCCACAACGAGGACCAGGAAATTGTTAAAGATTCCAATGTGTAGTGTAGGGTCCTGTTAAGAGTCGCGGCGCCAGGTTAAAGTTGCCTTTTCGTTTTTCCCTAGTGTAAAAGGGGGGCTATAGGCGTTTTACGTGTGACTGATGCTCATGTTCTCAATGGCGTTGGGCCATTCTTACCTCTCCAAGCTCAAGAAATATTTTCCTATGTGATTTGTATACTGAGAGGTACTTTGCTCGAAGATATTTTTTTTTATTTTCTAGGAGACATCCATCAAAAATGATCCAAAGAATGTGTTTTTCGTGCTTTCTTTTACTTCTTTTTTCTGTATTATTTTTTAAAAGGTGTGATACTATATATTTTCTTTCTTTTTTTCTAAAATGATTATTTTTTTATCGTGGCATAAAGATTGATGGTGCTGCTTATCACTAGGGTGAAAATTGTTATGAAAATTTATCATACTGCAAAATTTGTTTTACATGACTTGTGAGAAATCATATTAGGATTTCTTTAAATCTTAAACTAATCATTGTTCTTCAAGATGAATTAAAAGTGCATTTTAGACAGCAGGAGTATCAGTTTTGTGCAAAGTATTCACACCTGTAAATATACACATTTAAATCTTGCAATTGATTTATAATATATTTATCCAGATTCCAATGTTTCTGGAGAGCTCACATAAGCTTGCTTAAAAAAAGACATGAAAACTTTTCATATATAAGTTTATGTATTAAAAATGTGTAGGAGTTACATAAAGGCATTCAGTTTCCCTTTTAGAGAGAAAAAAAAAATTATATATTAAGAGCTTCAGTCCCATTGAATGCCTTGAAACCTTGCAAAGTGCAAAGGAGTAATTTTTGTAGTTACGGTTTAACACACCCACCACCAAAATGCCTACTTGTGATTTACTCCCATGCTCTTATACCAGCACCTTTAGCCGAACATACCCAGAAGCAGCCAGTATGGTACAGTACAATTTTGTTCTGACTTTGTTCAGGAAGCCATATATGTGGTTGAGATTTATATGATTGAAGTCTTGTGCGGGGACGATTTCCTCTCATAAGGGGGGAGGGGGGTTCCTTTTTCTCTTTCCAGTCTTAATATCTTTTTCTCTTTTCCTTTTCTCCCTCTCTCTTCAGCCTGTCTCACTCTCCCTTTCCCTTTCTTCCTCCATATCTTGTGCATCCTTTCTTGTTTTTCTTTTCCATTCTTGTCTGTCTGTCTTTTTCCTCTTTTTCCTTTTTTCCCCCCTCTCCCTTCCATTTTCGGCACAGTTGTGATTTAGTGACTTACTCCTTATTTTTATATTTAGCTCTTACTCATTCTGGGACACAGTGTTGATTTTATATATATTTTGAAAATTTAATTGTATGATTTTTAAGTGCTGAAGCTCGTCTGTTAAGAGATTGGAAGCACTTTGTAGCCAAGTTACTGTGCCATATCTCATTCAAGACATTGAATAACAGTATCTGTGATCAAGGGATAATTTTCACAGTTTCAGATCAGTCAAACAGTAATTTAATGTGTCCCCATAAGGCTCATAATCTTAAATCTAATCACTCATTTTAAGTAAGACAAAATGGTTGTTTATTTTCTCCTTATTTAAATGTAATCAAATTGTATCCAATACCTGTCTGTTAGTGTGTGTACATGTGCGTTTGTGAGTTAAATGTGTGCATGTGTGTTTGATTGCGCGTGATCATGAGTGATTTTTTCCTCAAGTCTCACTGTGGTATTTTCAAGTTATGCCTTTCATCTACCCCTTGACAGATCCATAGGGGATATAAACATATACAGCTCCTCTTTGGCAGTATCGTTAATACAATTGTTTCATTTATGAATGTAAATTATGGGAAAATTTACCTTGTGTGTGTTTTTTTTTCTGTTTTTTTTTTTTTTTTTTTTTTTTTTCTTTTGTTATTCTTTTTTTTCAATCACCCCCAACAAGGAAGAAAGAAGTTTGAGCATAGGACACTGAAAAGTGTTGGATGAAAAGTGCCGACTTGATTTGGATATGCCATATGTTTATTTATATTGCTAACTTAGGTTGGTAGCTCAAATATGTAGTAAGTTCAAGGTAGATTCTTTATATTTTAGATAAGATAGATTCATTTATTCTTCCTTTTTTCATATTCTTTTTTAAAAAATAATTGTATATAACTAGAAACTTTTGTGCACTTGTTTCTTAAAGTTAAACTGGCAGAAAATTAGAATTTAAGAAAGTGAGAAAGAAGTGCATATTATTAGAAGGCATATCAAAGTCAAAAGATTTTAGGGGGTTAATGTAAAAGAATTAAATTCATCAATTTGGTTATAAACAGTATACTTTTTTATATACATTTTGAATAAGTTCTGCCAAACAAAACATTGGGTCCCATGAAAGGTACTTTAAATCAAAATTTTTGTTCCTCAAATGCAGTCAATAGAAGTGAGCTGGGATGTGCCTCACTGCCTAACTAGTGTGATGTCTGGAGTCACGAGTTTCTGGAGGACCTTCGTCTCTGTGCCTGCTGCGACCTCACAAGCCAATGTCAAGGGTCTCATCGACAGAGACATAATTTATTTATTTGTAAATAGTGTAATGTGGGGTCAAAACATTCTTCTATATTTCTAATATCGAAGTGGAGAGGTTTCACAGTGTTCTTGTCTTTTACTTCCAATTGTTGAACCACATTTTTTTCTTGCCTTTTTTTTTTTGACAAGACTTCAGCTTTGAGGTGATCTATTTGAGACCTTTGACAATGGCAAACTTGGTCTTGTACATTCTCCTCTGGTCCTCCATAGCTCAGGTACTCAATGATGTATATTTCCTTTAAACATATTTATGAACTGTACAGAATTATTGCATCACTCTGTATTTATGATTTGTACAGAAGTGTATTTTGTGACACTACATAGTTCGTGTCTCAGATTAGTTGTGTTTTCCAAGTTATGAAATTTGTGTGGCCTAATCCAAGTACCAGTACCTTACGTTCTTTTGTACTATCTAGGCTCCATACATTGTAGTGTAAGCTTTCCATGTAATAAAGTTTCAACTGAGGAAGATATTTATACACTGGCTTTTTTAATCCTGAATAAAGTTATTTTTAGATATATGAGTCCAGTTTCTGTATTATCTCAAATATTTAGAAATCACCTGGCTTTCATGCTAAAGCATTGTCCAAGAACTCTTAAACAATTACAAGTGAAGTGAATTTCTGAGATCAGTGGCTTAATGCATACCAAAAGAACATACCTTTTAGAAAAGTGACCCAAGGGACCACATTCATGATATAAATATCAAGATGATATAATTGGGACTGTTCTGCAATAGTAGGTGGGAGCAAAATTGAGTTAAGAAAATGCATTTAAAGAAATACCCACACAAGAATTAGGGTCTACAGGGAGTATTTATTCACCAGTGTGTAATTTTTAATCAGCATATATATAATGGTGATTGAGGGGGCATACTAAGTACTTTTTTTTTAAGATGTATCCTACATGATTATATCAATCATTTTGTACACAGCATTTTTTTTAGCAATTTTTGTGGAATTTAGTGCCTACTCCACAGAACAATACCCTAAAACTTACCTTTAAATTGAAATACCCTAGGAAACCTGTCAT
>NC_091576.1:15708231-15715731 GCF_042767895.1 Penaeus vannamei
AAACAGAAATGCAGAAAAGGTTTTGATGCTGATAACGAATGTTCATCACACATTTTACTGATAAGTCAGACAAAGCGACATTCCCCCCCCCCCCCCCTCCCACCTCCTCCCTCGACTCTCCTCGCCTCTCCAAAACATGTGACCGACTTCAAAAGAAAAAAAGAGAGAGAAAAAAAATGAAAAACAAAAATAATAATCAAAGTCTAAAGTCAGGTTCTTTAAGGAGTTTTCTTTACAGGTTCTTTGTGCTCGTATCCCCCATTTTTGCCTTCTGGGCCCGCCATTGTCTCGCCGAACCGGAATTCGAAAACAGCTGATCTCTGAAAATATTTACCTGTCTGGATTTTGCATTTCCTCGTGTATTGTCACCGTCTTTCTCTCTCACTTTTTCTTTATTTTTTCCTGTCTTTACATAGGTGAAAAGAACGATCTGGTATAGGTTCTTTACTCAGAATGAAAATATTTAGATACTATTGAATGCAAAAATAGTATTCTCCGGCGCTTGATTCGAATAAAAACCTAATTCAAAGTTCATTTATCAGATTAAAAAGTTAATACAGATTGGATAAAGTTATCTGAAGAACAAAAGAAGTTAGACGAAGGAAAAGAAGATAAAAGAACTTAATAGGAATAAATCGATATGATACTGGGAACTCTTTCCCTCTCGCTCCATCCCTTTTCTGTCTGTGTCTCTACTTGTCTATTTGTCTATGAGTGCAATATGACCTTAGATGTCTAGCCTATTTGTGTGTTCTAACCATGAACTATTCTGTCAGTTTGTTTGTCTGTCTGACTGAATGTCTCCCTCTCTCTCTTTCACTCCATCTCTTTTTCATTCGTGTCTCATGCATATCTATAAATCTGAAACTGATAGCCATGTATGTTGTAATTTTGTATGTATTTCCTTGAAATTTGCGATATGAAATTTCTTTCCTTTTCAGTGACCGTCGATTTTATTCGCTCCTTTCTGAACATGTTTCTACATGCTCTCTCTCTCTCTCTCTCTCTCTCTCTCTCTCTCTCTCTCTCTCTCTCTCTCTCTCTCTCTCTCTCTCTCTCTCTCTCTTGTCTGTCTATTTATTTTGCGAAATGCAGATATCGTATTTATTCGGTCCTCATTTGCAGCTCACTGATAACGCCACTCTTTCACGAAGCAATTCCATTTTAGTGTCGTATCTCTTTGGCATCTCTCCACAAGTGCTGAAAACGCGGGCTCGGTTTCCCTTTACAGCTCGCACCCTCAGCGTCTTCCATTATGTCAAGAATGTTCATGAAGTTTTCTGGTTCATTATTTCACGTGTTTATATTTTTGTATATATATATATATATATATCTTTTTCGCTCTATATCTTTCTTATTTGAAAAAAAATCTTGATTTCTTTGCGTTTGGTGTACAGTGTCCCTAAGGCCGTATCATTGTATATATCATTATTTCCATGCTATATTATTTTGTTTATTTGATTATTTATCCAGTCGAAAAACATTCCTTACCAACTTACATCTAAAAAGGAAAGAGATTCCTGAGTATACTTCACAATGAAGATCGTGGACAAAAGCAAATCTTAAAAAGAAAATAATAACGATAAAAAAGACACGTGACATAGAAATAAGCGCACCCCCCCCCCCAAAAAAAAAAAAAATCCCCTCATAAGCAGAGATCGAAGACCCTTCGGCAAACTTTCATCTTTTTTCCCCAAAAGCTTCGAGAAACATTTTTTCCCGCCATCCCTGAGGTTATTATGTTGATGTGGAAAGTCATGCAACTACTGGTTATGAAATCTGTCCATAGGGGCTACGGGCACAAGTACATTTTTTCAGTAGGGGGATACGAGCAAGTATATATGCAAATGTTTTAACAAGAAGTGCAGATGCTGTTTATAAAATGGTAGTGATGAAGATCATAATGATAATTGTTGATAAAAGTCATACTAATAATGGCAATAACTATAGTAGTAATTATTGTTATTAATAATAATGATAATAATAATTATAATAATGGTAACAATGATGATCCTAGTAATACCAGTCAGTCATGATAACAGTAATTACATAAGAATTATGGAAGTGAAAATGGAATATATAATAATAATGACAGTGATAGTGATCATAAATTATTGCAGTGATAATGAACATGATATTGATATTTATGATATTCATTATAATTATAATGACAATAACGATAAAGACAATAATGAGAATGCTAATGATAGTGATAATGAAAAAATGGTAATGATAATTACAATGAAGACATCAACAGTATGAATTACTAATAACCGATAACGTCAACAACAATAACTACCATAACAATTAATTTACACCAACAACGAACACTATTTAACGAGAGAAAAAAAAGTCAAAATGGTTTTGGCGCGAAATCTGGCTCAGTGCTTCTCGAATATCTGTCAGAAGAAGGCGCTGACACCTGACCTTCCGTTATCGCACGTTGATTAATAATATTTGTGAGATAGTTTTCGAATAAAAAAACAAGGTTTCGGAGGTGGCGGGTGTGTCTGTGACAAGCCGGGTATGTTGGCTGTGTTTCTTTTGTTGTATTATTTTTATTATCATTATCATCATCATCATCATCATCATCATCATCATCATCATCATCATCATCATCACCATCATCATCATCATCGTTGCCAACATCATCACCATAGTCATCATCATCATCATCATCATCATCATCATCATCATCATCATGTATACTACCATCATATATTACACCGATATATGATGGTACAATCCCATCCAATCCAATTCCTTCCCAAAAAATATAATAATAACATAGAATAAAATAAAGGAAATAACCTGAAGTAACACAAGTCGATGTTTTGGCAAGGCTGAGCGACCAAGGTGCCATCTAGTGGCAGTTTCTCTCTTAAAATACTGTTTTTTAAGTCACGAGTCACTGAGTTCGAGAGCGTGAACTGCCTAGGTTAACTGACCGTGATTAAGGCTTCGGTAAAGGCAAAGGTTACGCTGAAGTTAACACGTGTAGGAGTGACTTTGATATTAATGATTATTTCCATGCTATTCATTATTTATTACGTTTCTTGATTATCCTTTGGTACTGCATGTTGTAGATGATTATCTTTATGCTTCGTATTACATATTAGTTCGTTAAGTGCTAGACTTTTGTGCACATTTGCCATATTGTCAAATGCTGGGGATTACGATCGATTTCCCGCCAAAAAATCCGACGAGACAAGGATATTCGATATGCGTCTAAACGAATACCTCTGCGTGTATGTGCTTGTATGAATATGAGTGTGTGTGTGCGTGTGTGCGTGTGTGTGTTGTATGTGCTGTACGTGTATCAACTATATGTATTGTGTGTGTGTGTGTGCTGTATGCGTATTAACTATATATTCATGTACCATTATTTATTTACATTCATATTAAAGTTTATTTTAATATTCATCTAAAGTTTACCCTTAAACTAAACAAAAAAAGGCGCCTTGGGAACATCCTACGCGCCCGGTAGGAATAATACGGCCTCAAGGATAAAAGGGGAAAAAACGTGAGGGAGACTGCCTGGGTCTCAAGATGGTATCGTGGAAGGATGCGGAAAAGAGGGAGGAGGACAGGAGGACAGGAGAGAGAGGGGGGAGAGGAGGGAGAGGAGGGAGCGGGTGCGAGAGAGAGAGAGGTGGGGGGGAGGGGGGGGAGGAGAGAGGAGAGAATAGAGAGAAAGAGAGAGGGGGGGGTAAGGAAGGAGAGAGAGAGATGGGTAGAGAGAAGGAGAGAGAGAGGAACAGAGAGAGAAATAGAAACGCATACACACACACTTACAGACAGACAGACAGAAGGACAGAGACAGACAGACAGACCAAGAGGACACAAGGAGCTACTGGGGCGTGCTAACCTATGGACAATGGCGACGTGTTGGTTTCTGGCAAAAAAGAAAAAAATGAAGGGAACTGCGATCGATGGCTCGAATACAATAACAAAAATAAGAAAAGATGACAGCCTGCGTGCGAATGTAAAGAAAAAGATAGGAAACCAATATGAAATGTCTATGAAAAGATGGAAAATAAATGATAAATGGTGAAGATGATTATAGTGATGAACCGTCGACTTTGCGATCCGTTACCGACGAGAATGAATAAAAAAGTGATAGTGTTAATTACAATACTTGTTGCTGAGTAATGAATGTGGCTGGAAGTGAGTAAATGAGTATCTATAAAATTTTATGAACATTATAGCTTTATTACATGTGTATAATTGTAGTGACATTCTGTGACTTACGGAGAACAAACACTATCCAGGCAGGAAAAAATACCAAGATCGCCACAATAATAATAAGAATAAATGAAACTAAAGATAAATGGATATATAATATAAATGGATAAGAGGATAAAAATAACTATAAATCGTGAAGCATGCAAATCAGACACGTGGAAGCGTGGTATGGCGAGACCCATGATGTAAGGGCCATATATATTATCGTATATAAACGTGTCTTAGACCAATCAGCAGAAGCGTAACAGAATCAACCAATCTGGTGATTTGTTTACACTTTCCCGGCCAATCACGTGGCGTGTACGAGGAATCGCCATTTTCAATCAACTTCCCGATTTTCGTTTTATGAACTAGTGGTCGGCCTTGGAGTCTCAGCATCCCATATAAAAAAGAGGTTAACACTGCACTCTCCATATATGCAACGTGAACATGTATATGGTGTGTTCAGTTGTAAAATTTGTTTGTGTGTGTGTGTAAGTGTGTGCGTGTTAGTGTGTGCGTGCGTGTGTGTGTATGTGTGTGTAAGAGAGAGCTTCTGTCTGTTTGTCTGTGCGTGCGTACGTACGCTTGCGCGCGTGTGTGTGTATGTATGTGTGCGCGGTTGTTGGTGTTTGTGTGTGCGTGCGTGTGTGCATGCATGTGTGTTTGTGTGTTTTTGTTGAAGGGGACTAAAACTGACCATCCAGAAAATGACAACAGGCATTTGCGAAATCAATTCTTGCAAGTCTGATTGCATTAAGATAACACATATGACGTCTTATTTTACTATAGAAACGGCTCTTGGGGAGTACCAGCTTTAAAAGATGTGAAGTTACGCAAGGATTAAAATTCGATACTCAACTTTTGTCTCCTCCTTCCCCCTTCTTTCGCTTTCCCACCCTCTCCCTCCCTCTCTCCTTCCACTTCGTCTCCTCTCCACCTCCTTCTCTGCCTCAATCCCTCCCTAATTCCGCTCTCCTTCCCTCTGCACCCTCCTTGTCTTCCTTCCCCCCTCCGTCTTTCCCTCCTTCATTCCCTCCAGTGTTTTTCCCTACCACCTGGCCTCTCTCCCTTCCTGCCTCGCTCCCTCACTCACTCCACTCTCCTTCCCTACCATCCTCCCTTCCTCCGCTCCCCATTCCTCCCCTCCCTCCCTCTCCCTCCCCTTCAACTCCCTCCCACCTCCCCTTCTCCATATCCCTCCCCTCCCTCCGCATCTCCATCCAACCTCCCTTGCTCCATCTCCCTCCTTTTTCCTCCACTTCTCCCTCCTCATCTCCCTCACCACCCCTTCTCCAACTCGCTCCATCTCCCTCCCTCCCCCCTCCCTCCTCATCCCCCTCCCACCTCCCTTTCTCCATCTCCCTCCCTCCCCCCCTCCTCATCCCCCTCCCACCTCCCCTTCTCCATCTCCCTCCCTCCCCCCCCTCCTCATCCCCCTCCCACCTCCCTTTCTCCATCTCCCTCCCTCCCCCCTCCCTCCTCATCCCCCTCCCACCTCCCTTTCTCCATCTCCCTCCCTCCCCCCCTCCCTCATCCCCCTCCCACCTCCCTTTCTCCATCTCCCTCCCTCCCCCTCCCTCCTCATCCCCCTCCCACCTCCCTTTCTCCACCTCCCTCCCTCCCTCCCTCCCCCATCTCCCTCCCCTCAAATTCCATCTCAAGCCTAAGGAGGGGCCTCGAGGAGCCGCCGCCGCCATCTTGAGGGTGAGTCACCGCTGTCATCGATGGGGACCTCTTTCCGCGCGCGTACCTTGAGGGCTTCTCAGGGCGTCTTGTCGCCTTCTTGAGTTTTATTTTGTATTTATTTTTGTAGTTATATATGTCTCTTTCTCTCTCTCTCTCTCTCTCTCTCTCTCTCTCTCTCTCTCTCTCTCTCTCTCTCTCTCTCTCTCTCTCTCTCTCTCTCTTTATATATATATATATATATATATATATATATAGATATATATATATATGTATATATATATATATATATATATATATATATATATTTGTATATGAGTTTTGTTATTGTATTATATCTTTGGTTCCTCTTTTTTGTTTGTTTTGTTTCATTTTCACTTACTTTGTTACTGTAGTTTTCGTGAGTTATATTTTGTATTTATCTTTGTATAATTTTTATTGTTTTTATTTATCTATTATGATATTTCTCATTTCTTTTTTTCATTTATTTTCTTATTGTGGTTTTCTTGAATTTTATTTTGCTTTGATTTTTGCATCATTTCATTTTTGTGTGTTTGAATTACATTTTTCATTCATCTTTTGTTATCTTCTTTCTTATTCTTATCTTATCTTTTATTATCTATTTTTATTATATTTTATCATTTATTTTCTTTTTATGATGTTTGTTTGTTAGTTAGTCTTTTGTTCGTTTGTCTGTGTCATTCAAGGTTTTTTTCTTCTTGTTAATCTGTGTTTTTTTACGGTTTTATTGTTATGTTTCCTTTTATAAAGTTTATCTATTTTATGCACTTGCCTTTCGTCTTCTATCTATACCCATTCTTTATTTTTTCTTTCTTTCCTTCACCAATTTCTTAGAAGTCTTCACAATCCTTACTTTATCGCTGTTTTTTTCGTATCTCCTATTTTCCCTAAGATTATCCTCTTCTCCCACTTCCCATTTTCTTTCTCTTCTCAACTTCCTTTCATTCCGTCATTTATCAACATCACTTTCACCCACTTTGCTTCACCATTATCATATTTAGCTTCACCATCACTTTCTTATAGCTTCACCATCTTCACTTTTAGCTTCACCATTTTCACTATCCTTCCTGGGACCTCCTGGCCACTTAGCCCCTCCCCCCTCCCCACTCCCCACCACTAATTACTTCTTTTTGTATTTTTCCTCTTATCTTTGATTGTTTGTCTCCACCTCTATCTCTGTTTTCTGCTCCCTCACTCTGCTCCATCTCCCTCCCTCCTTCCTCCCCTTCTCTCTCCTCATCTCCCTCCCTCCCCCCTTTCTCCATCTCCCTCCCCCTCCCTTCCACCTCCCTTTCTCCATCTCCTCCTTTTCTTCTTTCTTCCTTATCCCTCAGTCCTCCATCTCTTTCAAGCCCACTCCCTCTCTTTTTCCTGCCCTTCATTCCCCTTCCCCTTCTCCTTCTCCTCCTCCTTTTCTCTTACCCATCCATCTCCTTTCTCATCTCCCTCCTCCTTGCCTCCCCTCTTCCTTCATCCCACCCCCACTTCCTATTCCCTCTTCCTCCCTGTACGTCCTTCCCTCTCCGTACTTCCCCTTCTTCCCTCCTGGTTTCCCGTCTCCTCTTCTTC
>NC_091576.1:15723231-15728231 GCF_042767895.1 Penaeus vannamei
AGAAAGTTCGCGGGAGACAAAGATGCAGCATCAGAGAGCAGGTTTCATCAAGAGACGAGGAGGGGGGGAGGGGGAGGGGAAGGGGGGAGGGAAGACATATTAGGAGAAGAGGGAGAGAGAGAGAGAGAGGGAGAGGGGGAAGGAGGAAGGGAGAAGCGTAGAGGAGAAAGATTGAAGGGGGAAGGGAGACGTCAAGAGAATAGCGGAAAAGGGGGAGAAGGGGAGAAGAGAGAGGAAGAAATATTAGGAGAGAAGGGTAGGGAGGAGGGAGGATAGAAATGAGAGAGGTGAGGATTGGGTAAGAAAAGAGAGTGAGGAGAAGGAGATAGGAGAAGATAGAAGGAAGAGGAGTTGGAGGAGGAAGTAAGTATTCAGAAGGGGGAAAAGGTGGAAAATGGGAGAAACCATAGGAATAAGAGAAAGAAAAGAAGAAAGGGGGGCGGTGGAGACAAGAGGGAAGGGAGGAAGCGAGTGGAGAAAAGGAGGAGGGAGAAGAAGAAGGGAGAGAGAAAGAGGAGGAAGAAAGAAAAGGGAGGAAGGAGAAGGTGAGAGAGGAAGAGAAAGAAGGAAAGGTGGAAAGAGGGATGGAGAAGAAGAGTGGAGGAGAATTGAGAAGAAGAAAGGAAGTTGAAGAGATCGAGACGGAAGGAGAAATAACAGAGGAGAGAGGGAGAGAGAAGGAGAATGATCGGAGGAGAGGAGAGAAGGAGGGAGAAGGAGAGAAGGAGAAATAACGGAGGAGACAAGGAGGGCGAAGGAGAGGCGGGGGGAGGGTCCTTGGCGCAGGACTCTTCCGTGTTGTTGAGGCTCCACAGTCCTGCCTCCCTCTCTCCCACCCACCCCCCTTCTCCCTTCCCTCTCCCTTCCTCACGCCCCATTCCTACCTCATTCCCCCTTCCGTCTCTTCTCTTTCCCTCCCTCCTTCCCATTTTTTCATTCCTCTCTCTCCTTCTCTCCCTCTCCCCTTTTCTCTCTTCTTTCCTCTCCTTCATCTTTATTCTCCTTCCTTCCTTATCCTTACGCCTTGCTCTCTCACTCTCTCCATTCTTCTCCCTCTCTTTTTTTCACTCTCTCTGCTCCTCCTTCCTCCTCCTCTCCCCCGTCCTCCTCCCCCTTCTAATCCTTCTCCTCCCCTCCACCTCCACCTCCTCCCTCTTACTCCTACTCCTCCTTTCCCTCCACCCCCACCCCCTTCTCTCCTTCCTCCTCCTCCTCCTCCTCCCACTCCACCTCTTCCTCCGCCCTTCCCTATTTTTTTCACTCGCCCCCCCCCCCCCCGTCACGCCCAAGGTGGTCTGGTCACCCCTCTCTTTAACGTCAGGATCTGCATACGACTCAAGTCAGGTTTTCCTAAGTCTCTCCCTAAGACCTCCCGAGATGTAGAAAACGGGCCTTCCTCTGAACAGCTGATCCGAAGTCTTGTCTCTTGGGTTCCAAAATGTAGTCGTTTGAATTTAGAAATACTTTATACAAGCACTATATGATTATATAAACAATTAATACGAGTGGTAAGTCATTATCATAGGGGGAAGTAAATTGAGAATTGAAATTATGATAAATTAAGAACTACTGCCACAGAGGTATGATGTATATTTATGAATCGCTGGTATTATCACCATATTAGTTAATAAATCCAAAAACAAATTTATAAGTGCATACATATAATAAAAGATTAGAAGATAGTGCAAAAAGCTAAAATAAAGCATGATAAAAAATAATAAATCAGATACACGAAAAAATGCTATATCATTATATACCTACCTACAAAAAATATATATCATTCCTACAAACTTTCTCCAAACACAGGAATGTCTGGAACTCGAAGACAAACCCAAGATTCACATTTGTCTTGAGTTTTCTTGAAGACCCTAACTTATGAATAGAAGTTTGTATCTGTTTAGAGATTGGGGAAGGGAGAAGAGAAAATATTCTTATTTTTCTTATTCGCAAAGATGTGTGCATGTATGTGTTTATAATTGTGCATGTATGCACGTTTGTTAACATATCTATATCTATGTATTCATTAAGAATTCTCTCTCTCTCTCTCTCTCTCTCTCTCTCTCTCTCTCTCTCTCTCTCTCTCTCTCTCTCTCTCTCTCCCCCCCTCTCTCTCTCTCTCTCTCTTCCTTCCTCCTCCCCTCTTTCTCTCTTTCTCTTCTTCCCTCTTTCTCTGTCTCTCTCTCTCTCTCTCTCTCTCTCTCTCTCTCTCTCTCTCTCTCTCTCTCTCTCTCTCTCTCTCTCTCTCTCTCTCTCTCTCTCTCTCTCTCTCTCTCTCTCCTCTCTCTCTCTCTCTCTCTCTCTCTCTCTCTCTCTCTCTCTCTCTCTCTCTCTCTCTCTCTCTCTCTCTCTCTCTCTCTCTCTCTCTCTCCCCCTCCCATTCAATCTATCTATACATATGTATGTATGCATATATGTATTTGTGTATGAATATATCAATGTGTATATATCAGGAACAGCCCCTATGAATTATGAATAATACTTGTATCTAATTACCATGATTTAGAATCTTCATTGTCGGAAAGATTTAAAAACAAATGATTTCGTATCCAAAAATTTCTGGAAAATTATTCTTTTTAAAAAAGAAGTATTGATAGCAGACCGATAATTATCTTCCGAGCAATGACAGGTTCCAAAGTTTTCAATTAATTTTCCAGAAAGGGATCAAATTCCAGGTTCTTAATTTAAACACGAGAATAGTTTCTTGATTCCGTTTTTTGGCAATTAAAAAGGGAGAAAATATTTTCGTTGTTGAGAAGAAGAAAAAAAGATCGCGAGAGTTATTTCAATTATTTGATAAAGGTGCTGATAGTAGTGATAAAATGTATGTGTGTGTGTGTGTGTGTGTGTGTGTCTGTGTGTGTGCGTCTGTGTGTGAGTGTGTGTGTGTGTGTGTGTGCGGGCGTATTTGTGATTGTACATGTATGGTATGTGTATGTGTCTATGGGTAAGTGGGTGCATGTGTGTGCATTTGTGCATGTGTGTGTGTGGGGGGGCATGTCTGCATGTGTATGTATCTGTGTGTGTGTAAGTATAGTATTGAATTATAGTTCTTTATCCATTCTCATCGGTGTTAAAAAGGATAATGATACTGAAAATAACGTAGAATACATAAAACATCAATAAAAAATTCTTTCTCACTCTAGTGGTCATATCATGTTACATCACCCTCCCTCCCTCCCCCCTCCCCCCTCCCGAAAAAAATACCATACATAGGGTAAAGGTATGTCCTCCCCCCTCCCTCCCTCCCCCCTCCCTCTCCCTCTCCCCCCAGATTCCAAGGCTTTATATGGACCATCCCTGAAGGAGTACGTGATGCTTATGGGCTACAGGCGTAGTTGTTTTGCTTTGTTTTCTTTTTCTTTTCTTCGATTCTTTTTTATTGTTATTCTGTTATTTATTTATCTGTTTTCTAATCTTTTATTAATGGAGCAGAGGCGATAGAATGTGATAGCTAACAGTGAGAATGAACAGAGATAATTTTACTGCAACCGTCATATATTTCTTTGTTCTTCCAATTCTTTAACGATCTGAACAGTTATAAAAGCTAAAAAAGAAGAAGAAGAAGAAGAAACCAAAGACAAAATTAAAAGAAAGTAGATAAACCATAATTAGGATGAAGAGGACAATGATAATAATAATAATAATAGTGATGGTAATAGTGACACGATATTACAGATTCCAATTAAGTCAACAAAGGGCATCCCTTTTATGCGACCGAGTTGGCATTAATGATAATAGTGATATTAATGATAATGATAATAACAATAAGAATAAAGATGATAATGGCAATAATGATAATGTAGTAGTAGAAATAATTATAATAATAATGATATATGTAGTTGTAATAATGATATTCATAATAATAATAAAATCATTATTAACAATGATAATGATGATAATAGAAATAATAAATATGAATAAGAAATACATAAAGAAATACGACATTTTTTGTCGTACATCACCCATATTAGGCAGATAAGATCACATAGACTGCTTAACCTTCATGAACCCGGTAGAGGTGGAGGAGGAGGAGGAAGAGAAAGAGGGGGAGGAGGAAGAGGAAGTAGAAGAGGAGAAGGAGGAGAAAGAGGAAGTAGAAGAGGAGGAGGAAAGGGAGGTGGAGGAGGAGGAAAGGGAAAGGGAGGTGGAGGAGGGAGGAAAGGGAGGTAGAGGGGGAGGAGGAAGAAGAATAGGGAGGTGGAGGAGGAGAAGGAAGGAGAGTGGAGGAGAGGAGGAGAAAAAGTAAAAAAAGAAGGGGATGGACTAGGAAGAAGGAGGAGGAGGAGATAGTAAAAGAAGGGAGAAGGAGATAGTGAGGGAGGAGGAACATATCCAGGAGGAGGGAAAGGAGAAGAAGAAAAGGGTGCAAGGAAGAAAAGAGGAGGGAGTGAGGAAGAGGAGGAAAGGGAGAAGGAGAAGAAGAAGATGAGAAGGAAGAGTAGGAGGAGAGAGGAGCATATATAGGAAGATAGGAAGGATAAAGAGAAAAGGAAAGGAGAGAAAGGCGAAGAGCGAAGGAGGAGGGAGGATAAAAAAAATGTTTAGTAGATAAAGAATAAGGATAAAGAGGGTGAAGAAGATCCGAAGAGAGAATAAGAGGAGGGAAAAGAGAGTGAGAAGGAGAATGAAGAGGATGAGCGTGTGAAGAAAAATGAGGATAAGGGGTTAAAGGAGAATGGTGATGAGGAGGAGGAAGAGTGGACGGAGAAAAGGAAGGAAAAGAAGGACAGATGGAAAGCGAGGACGTAGGAGATGAGAGAGAAGAAATGGGAATAAGAAAGGAGAGGGAGAGGAAAGGGAGAAAGACAAAGAATTATGAAGAGAGAGAGGAGAAGAGAAAAGAAAAATCATAACAATAAAGCGCATCTCAACATTCTTTTGTTCCGTGAGATTTGGTTCCTTATAGACCGGATTTATTGCTATTATTATTATCATTATTTATCATTATTATTATTTATTGTTATTATTGTTATTATTATTATCATTATTATTATTATTAT
>NC_091576.1:15740731-15743231 GCF_042767895.1 Penaeus vannamei
TGTTTTGTTTATTTTTCCTATCCTTTAAAAAGTGTTTGTATATGTGACAGAGAAATGGGTTTTGGAAGCTGTGTATCGGTCTCTATTTATATTTATATCTATCCAAATATATAAATAGATAGATAGATTGATAGATATAGATTTTTACAATATATATATATGCATCTATATATATATATATGCATCTATAGATATTTATATATATATATATATATTCATACAAATCTATAGCTATCCAGACATCTATATCTATATCTACCATATATATCTATGTCAGTCAATCCATATATATCTATATCTATATCTGTATGTCAGTCAATCCATATATATCTATATCTATATCTGTATACATCCATATATATATATATATATATATATATATATATATATATATATATATATATATATATATATACCCATACATATCAATATATATTCATATATACATATAGATAGATAGCTATACGTATCTATCTATATATGCACCCATATCCATACCTGTAATTAAATCAATATATGCATATACCTTCCAGCTAAACATATACCTACATAACCTCCCATTCTTTTCACACATAACCCCCGTGATAACTTAGTAGATAACTTAATAAACAAATAAAAAAAATTCCACATAGGGAAGAAACATGTACCAACCCATCTCTTCTTCTTCTCTATGACGTCATCAGCGTTAATGAGAATCTACGGTGTGTCCTTTCAAAGCGCAGTTGTCTTCGTGTGTTCGTGATCGGAGTGATGATCGTTGTTTGTACAGTGCGTGTGTTTGTTTGTTTGTGTGTGTGTGTTTGTTTGTATGTGTGTGTGTGTTTGTTTGTTTGTGTGTGCGTGTGTGTTTGTGCGTATGTGTGTGTGTGAAAGAGTGGGGTTTTGTGTACGTGCGTTTAAGTATGAGGTGGTTGTGGTTGTACGTGTTTGTTTAAAGATGTTATTGTGTTCTTATTAAGTTAAACATGTACTTATACATAATCCTTCTAGACTATAAGGTTGCAAGTTGCTCTTTATAGAGAACAAGCTAAAAGTATTTGAAATTGCATCTAATTAACTCTAAATTTTCGAAATTTACGTTCTTTTGAGATTGTTTATTATGCATATGTCAACTTATGTCTCAAATTTTTTTTTTCGATTACCAATTATTTAAATTCAATGTATGCGTTTATTTATCTCCCTATCTGTCTGTCTGTCTATCTATCTATCAATCTGCCCATCCATCTATATATCTCTATTCTATCTATCGATCTATTTATACACCTTTCTATCCATCTATCTATCCTTTTATTTATACTCGTTTTCCCATATGATATACAAAGAAATATATCATTAAAGGGGTGATGGTAACAAAGCCAAGTGGATAACCGCATCGCTATAGGATTTGGTCGGATATGAATAATGAATCTGGTTTCTGTTTCGCCGAAATTGCTATGCATTCATTATCAATTTCCGGCAGACTGGTCAAGTGAGTTTGGGGATCACGTTTTGTGATTTTCCTTCTTTCTCTCCGTTTTTGTGTTTGTGTCTGTCTATGTGTCTCTGTGTCTGTTTCTGTTTATGTCTGGATGTTTGTCTTTTTATGTGTCCTTCTCTCTCTCTCTCTCTCTCTCTCTCTCTCTCTCTCTCTCTCTCTCTCTCTCTCTCTCTCTCTCTCTCTCTCTCTCTCTCTCTCTCTCTCTCTCTCTCTCTCTATCACTCTTCTGATACATACATTCTGTAAATGCATCGCATGGTATATATATATATATATATATATATATATATATATATATATATATATATATATATATATATATATATATATATATCACTCTTTCTGATACATAGTTATTCTGTAAATGCACGCATGTATATATATATATATATATATATATATATATATATATATATATATATGTATATGTATATATATATATATATATATATATATATGTATGTATATATATACATATATATATATATATATATATATATATATACATACATATGTATATATATATACATATATATATATAAATATAAATATATATATATATATATATATATATATGTGTGTGTGTGTGTGTGTGTGTGTGTGTGTGTGTGTGTGTGTGTGTGTGTGTGTGTGTGTGTGTGTGTGTGTGTGTGTATCACACACACACACACTCAAAATCATATGCTTAAGCCTTCCTCTGTCCACCTGCCTCTCCCTCCCTCCCTTTACCGTTCCTCCAGCCTACACCATACAGAGCTGCCATTACTCCATCGTGCATAATCTGCTTGACGAATCTTCAAGCACCGCAAAACAGCAGCTTGAATGTACTCCCTCACCTTCTCTTGCCTCTCCCCTCCTTCCCCTTCCCTCCTCCTGCATCCTTACTCCTCCCTACTCCCTCTCCCTACTCCCCTCCCCGTCCTTACCCGTGCTACATCCCTCCCCCTCCCCCCTCTCTGTCCCTCTCCCTGGCTACTCCCCTCCTCCTCCCCTGCACCCTCCGCCAACCCTCTCCCTCTTCAT
>NC_091576.1:15750731-15755731 GCF_042767895.1 Penaeus vannamei
TCCTTATATTTTTCGCGTTGTTAGAGTTGTTTGTTATAAATAAACAACAACAACAAAAAACACCATTTTTTCTTCCTTTTCTGCTGGACATCTCATCTAATCATGCGAGACTCAAGAGAGGGTCTTATTTCCTCTCCTCTCCTCTTTCCCACTTCCATTCCCCTTCCTCTTACCCCACCATTTACCTCTCTTCTCTACTCCCCCTGTTTATTTCCCTTGTCCCTACCCTGCTTTTTCCCTTCTCTTCTCCTCTACCCCGTGAGTTCCTCCCCCTCCCCTTCGTCTGTTCTTACCCTACTCCCCTCCCCTCCTTCCCCTTTTCCTATCCCTTTCCACCGCCCCACTACTTCCCTCCTCTGCTTTCCCCCGTCCCCTCTTCCCCTACCCCACCTGAGTTCACTCTCCCTTATCTTCCTTCATTTCTTACCCCCTTCCCCTACCTTCCGGCTTCCTTCCTCTCCTATTTCCTTCCTTCCCATCTTACCCTTCCCTCCCTTCATTCCCCCTTCCTCTTCCCCTTCCCTATTCCCCCCACCCCACTACATCCCTCCCCTCCTTCCCCCCTAGATATTCCCCCAAGACGCCCCTTTCCCCCAGACAGTCGCCTCTAGACACTTATGCAATCTAGGGAAAGTCCCCGCCAGTCCCAGACACGGGGTCTCGCCAGTAGGAAACCATGTCGATTCGGACCTACAGCCTCAGTTGAGTCGTCCGCCGTCGGTCGTTCTCCGTCGGATTCTGAAGTCCTGAAGTCCTGAGGAAAAGGTCCGAGAGGTGACGATGACATGCACTTGAGGCATCCTGCTGCGTCTTTGCGAATTGGTGGCTGGTGGGGGGAGGGGGGATGGGGGGGGGTTGATTTGTTTGGCTGTCTGTGGTTCTGATTCTGTTTCTCGCTCTCTCTAAGGCCCCTCCTTCTCTTCCTTTGTAGGCACTTGTAAACAGACACATACACATGCATAAACACATTGACAAGTACACGTATGTTTATACATGCATACATATATATATATATATATATATATATATATATATATATATATATATATATATATATATATATGTATGTATATATATATATATATATATATATATATATATACAAATATATGTGTGTGTGTACATATAGACATGTGTGTGTATGTGTGTGTGCGTGCGTGCGTGCGTGCGTGTGTGTGTGTGTGTGTGTGTGTGTGTGTGTGTGTGTGTGTGTGTGTGTGTGTGTGTGTGTGTGTGTGTGTGTGTGTGTTTCTATGTATGTATGAGAGAGAGAGAGAGATTAATTTCAGTTCAATTACGGAGACAAGCCTAGAGATAGACCTATTAATGCTGATAGAGTTGCAGATGAGGTCGAAGAGGATGATAGATAGATCGATAGAAGAAAAAGTGCATGTCAACATCTGTAACGATTATTCTGCTTATAAATGTTTTTTATTCCTTTTATTTCCCATCATCGATCTTTGTTTGGTTACTTTTCTATTCATTTCTAATCTAGGTATATTATTCTCTCGTTATATTTTTTTACTCGTTATATTTCTCTCTCTCTCTCTCTCTCTCTCTCTCTCTGTCTCTCTCTCTCTCTCTCTCTCTCTCTCTCTCTCCTCCTCCTTCTCTCTCCTTCTCTCTCTCCTTCTCTCTCTCCTTCTCTCTCTCTCTCTCTCTCTCTCTCTCTCTCTCTCTCTCTCTCTCTCTCTCTCTCTCTCTCTCTCTCCTCCTCCTCCTTCTCTCTCTCTCCTTTCTTCTCCTTCTCTCTCTCCTTCTCTCTCTCTCCTTCTCTCTCTCTCTCTCTCTCTCTCTCTCTCTCTCTCTCTCTCTCTCTCTCTCTCTCTCTCCCTCTCTCTCTCTCCTCCTTCTCTCCCTTTCTCTCTCTCCTTCTTCTCTCCCTTTCTTTCTTTCTCTCTCTCTCTCTCTCTTCTCTCCCTCTCTCTCACTCTCTCCCTTTCTTTCTCTCTCTCTTTCCTCTCTCTCCTCCTCCTCCTTCTCTCTCTCCTTTCCCCTCTTTCTCCTTCTCTCTCTCTCTCTCTCTCTCTCTCTCTCTCTCTCTCTCTCTCTCTCTCTCTCTCTCTCTCTCTCTCTCTCTCCTCCCTCCTTCTCTCCTTCTCTCTCTCTCTCTCTCTCTCTCTCTCTCTCTCTCTCTCTCTCTCTCTCTCTCTCTCTCTCTCTCTCCCTCCCTCCTTCTCTCCTTCCCTGTCTCCTTCTCTCTCTCTCTCTCTCTCTCTCTCTCTCTCTCTCTCTCTCTCTCTCTCTCTCTCTCTCTCTCTCTCTCTCTGTCTCTCTCTCTCTCTCTCTCTCTCTCTTAGTAACACCACTAACAATAATAAGTACGAACTAACAAAATTGAGAGAGAGAGATATACATGCATAGATATAGTATATGCTTTACAAAAATCCCTTTACTCGTATATCGATAATGCCAGTTTCTATTTATCTCTTTATCAAACTGCAGGTATGTACACCTTTTATTATAGATCTATCTGCATTTTGTTTGTTTGTTTGTGTGTTTGGCTGGCGTGAAGGTGTTGATATCACGTGTTGACCATATATTGATCTGTGCTTTGATGACGTCACTCTCAGCGAGACGTAGATATGCCACGCCCATTGAATGCTTCTGCTCCACTTTTAGCGATGTTTCTTTCTCTATCTGTCTATCTATTTCTCTGTCTATCCTTCTGTCTATTTACTTTCTCTCTCTCTCTGCCTCTCTCTCTGCCTCTCTCTCTCTCTCTCTCACTCATTCTCTCTCTCTCACTCACTCATTCTCTCTCTCTCACTCACTCATTCTCTCTCTCTCTCACTCACTTTTTCTCTTTCTCTCACTCACTCATTCTCTCTCTCTCTCACTCACTCATTCTCTCTCTCTCACTCACTCATTCTCTCTCTCTCACTCATTCTCTCTCTCTCACTCACTCACTCACTCACTCACTCACTCACTTACTCACTCACTCACTCACTCACTCACTCACTCACTCACTCACTCACTCACTCACTCTCTCTCTCTCTCTCTCTCTCTCTCTCTCTCTCTCTCTGTCACTCTGTCTTCCTGTGTTTCCCTCTTTCTGTCTTATTTCTCTCTTTTTCTATCTTATCTCTCGATTTCTCGATTATCAGAATAGACAGAGAGAGAGGAGAAAAAAGATGAGAACGAGATGGGGAAAAAGAGACAGGAGACAGAGACCCAGAAGGCGAGAAAGAGAGCGAGAGAAAGGGCGAAGGACAGGGAAACAGAAGGGACAAGAGACGAACGTACGCAAAGCCTTCACGGCTATTTTTATCCCGCGACCTGACATCCCCCCCTCCCCCCCCTCCCCCGCCCCCTCGCGCCTGGAATAGCTCTCTACTTTTGAACTTGAGTTTATTTCTGGAAAACAAATTACGTTATCGTTTGCTCTTGGGATGGCTTGGCTTTCCGTGGTGTCTCCCTTTCTTTCTCTTCTTTATCTTCCTTTCCCTCTCTATCTCCTTCTTTCCCTCTCGTAATCTCTCTCACCTTCCCTCTTTCCTTCTCCCTCCCTCCCTACCTCCCTCGTCCTCCCTCCTTCACTCTCTCCTTCACTCTCTCTATTTCCATCCCTCCCCCCCTCATTCTCTCCCTCTCTGCCTCTCTCATTCTCTCCCTCTCTCCTCCTTTCCCTCCTCCTCCTCCTTCCCTCCCTCCTTCCCTCTCTGCCTTCCATTCCTCCCTCCCTCCTTCCCTCTCTCTCTCTTCCTCTCTCCTTCCCTCCCTCCTTCCCTCCTTCCCTCCTTCCCTCCTTCCCTCCTTCCCTCTCCCTTTCTCCCCTTCCCTCCCTTCCAACCCCCCTACTTCCCTCCCTCTATTCTCCTCTTCTGGTACACAAAAGGTATCGTTTTTCGAGTCTCCTATAACATCTTGGTGTGGTCTTCCTTTCTTGAAGGTGTGTAGATGCGCAGTTTAAACTTTAAACTAAGTTAGTGTATTCGTGTCTGTTTATGGTAAGTTTATATAATCGTGTTTGTTTGTGCTAGTTTTTTTGTATCCGTCTTTGTTTGTGCTTAGATTCTATATATGTGTTTGTTTGTGCAACGTTTCTTTATGCGTGTTTGTTTGTGCCAAGTTTATGTATTCGTATTTGTTTGTGTTACGTTTGTATATTTGTGTCTGTCTGTGCTAACTCAGTGTTTAATTTGTATATTCGTGTTTGCCCATCTGCAGTTTTACATCCGTCTGTCCTTGTGTGCCTTTCGTTTATCACTATATCGTATAACAATGATTCACCTGAAACCTATAACTATTTGTACTCTCTATTGCACCCTCCGCTGAATCACACAGTTGCTGCGCCGAGGAGGATCGTCCGTTGGCGCTCTTGGTTCCTCCTGTGGGTGCAGAGCGAGGTCGTTCTCGTGTGGAATTCTCTTTTGCGCGTTTGCTTTTAAGAGGTGTGGTGTTTTTTCTCTCTTACTCTCTGTCTGTCTGTCTCTCTCTGTCTGTCTGTCTGTCGGTCTCTCTATGTCTGTCGGTCGGGGTCTGTCTCTCTCTCTCTCTCTCTCTCTCTCTCTCTCTCTCTCTCTCTCTCTCTCTCTCTCTCTCTCTCTCTCTCTCCTCCCACTCACCACCACTCTCTCTCACTTTCACTCACTACTCTACTCACCTCTCTCTCTCTCTCTCTCTCTCTCTCTCTCTCTCTCTCTCTCTCTCTCTCTCTCTCTCCCTCTCCCTCTCCCTCTCCCTCCCTCTCACTCTCACTCTCACTCTCACTCTCCCTCTCACTCTCACTCTCTCTCACTCTCACTCTCACGCTCATTCTCTCACTCTCTCACTCCCCCTCTCTCTCACTCCCCCTCTCTCTCTCTCCCTCTCCCTCTCCCCCTCCCTTCCCCCCACTACCCCCCCCCTCTCTCCTTCTCTCTCTCTCTCTCTCTCTCTCTCTCTCTCTCTCTCTCTCTCTCTCTCTCTCTCTCTCTCTCTCTCTCTCTCTCTCTCTCTCTTTCGCTATCTATCTCTTGTCTTTCTTAGCTATCACGTGGGCTGAACAAGAGCGTGTT
>NC_091576.1:15758231-15768231 GCF_042767895.1 Penaeus vannamei
TTTAATCATCTTTTTCATGTCTTTATCCGTTTTCTTTTGTGCTCTCAGTCTTTGCTTTTTTCATTGTGTTTTGATGTT
Source organism: Penaeus vannamei (assembly GCF_042767895.1). Lineage (NCBI taxonomy): Eukaryota > Metazoa > Arthropoda > Malacostraca > Decapoda > Penaeidae > Penaeus > Penaeus vannamei. The sequence continues at coordinate 15,758,310 of NC_091576.1, forward strand.
TTTGTTTTTTTTCTGCTTGAGACGCAAAGATTTCAATATTACATTTTATCTCATCGTCATTTCTATCAATAATTTTATATTTATGGTTTTCCCCTTTATGCTTTTTTCTTTCTTTCCTTTTTCTTTATTTCTCTTTGTATTTTTGGGCTTTCTTGGTCTACATTTATATCCTTCATTTATTTGATTATCCCGTGTCTGTTTTTTTTTTTTTTTTCCTTTTTCATAACCATTTGTTCATACTTGCTCATTCTCATATTTCCCCAAATATTCTTCTTAAATATTCCTTCATTCCTTTTTTTATTCATTCTTTCTCATATTTTCCCTACATATTTTACTCATACTGTCCTTTTCCTTCTTTTCCCTTTCTTCAATCCTTCTCCGCCCTCCTAATATTCTCCTCCTATAATTATTTTCACCTCTTCATTCCTATTTTCTTCACTCTTTCTCGTATCTTTCTCTCATATTCTTCTTCTTCTTATGTTTATTTCCCTCCATTTTCACCTTTCCTTTTCTTTCTTTCCCTTATACCCCTTCCTACTTTTCCCTTCTTTCTCCTATACCCCTGTCTTATTCTCCTCACATTTTCTTACTATATTCTCCCCTTTATTCTTTCTTTGCTTTTTTCTCCTTTTCTTCAAGCCTATCCCACTCCTAATTATACCCACTTTTTTCCTATATTTATTTTTCAGATTTTTTCAGTCTTATTCTCCTCACATTCATTTTCTCGTATATTTATTTCCTCCTTTATTCTTTCTTTTTTATTCTGCTTTTCTACAACCCTATCCTCCTCCTACTTATACGCTCTTTTTCCTAAATTTACTTTTCCCTTCTTACTCATATTCCGCTTTCTTATTCTCCTCACATTCTCCTTCTCCTATATTTATCCTCCCCTTAATCTTTCTTTCCTTCTTTTATTTTCCTTTTCTTCAATCCTATCTCCCTCCCAGATGTCCCTCATCAAAAGAAAAAAAAAAAACGTTACGCTCGTATTACAAAATTCAAATACCAAAAACCGTTACACTCACATAGCCCGACGCAGCTCCTGGTGTTAAATCCCAAAATTGCTCTTTTCATAGACTATTCTCAGAATCAGTAAATCAGGGAGCCAGCCTCACACCCTCCATGATGAGTGGAGTTGGGAGAGAGGGGTGGAGGGGGGGAGGGAGAGGTTATGGTGGAGAGGGAAGGGGGGAAGTGTGGTGGAAGGAGAAGGTAGACAGTGTAGTGTAATTGCAATGTGGTGGAGGTGGAGGGGGAGGGAGAGTAGTGGAGAGGGAGGTTGTGGTGGAGGAGGGAGGGAGAGTAGTGGAGAGGGGGAGGGAGTGTGGTGGATGAGGAAAGGGGCAGGTTGTAGTGGAAAGGGAAATAAAGGGTTAAGGGAGAGGGAGGGAGGAGGGGTTAATAAAGAGAATAGAAAGGTAAACTGGAAGAAAAGGGGACATGAAACTGTGGTGGATAAGAAGAATTACAAGAGGAAAGGCTGTGGAAAAGCAGATCAAAAAGGAGAATAGGACACAGAGGTAAAACAAAAAACAAAAAGAGGGTGACTGTTGGAGAAAAAAGAGAGAGAGAGAAGGGGAGAGGAGATAGAGAGAGAAGGGGAGAGGAGGAGATAGAGAGAGAAGGGGAGAGATGATTCGAGTGATGCAGCGCTCACGATCCTGACGTATCAATTCTAGGATTATGATGCATCAGCGGTGTTGTTGTCTGTTTTTTTCCTGAACTGCAAATGGCCGAAGTTTGGTTGGTTGTCGCTGTTCTTGAATGTCTGTTTGTCTTTATGGTGTTTCATACTTTGATATAGATCATAGAGTATTATTACTATTGTGATAAAACGCCAGTGCTAATGGTAAATTGGTAATTATCATTGTGACAATAATGTGATTATAAGGATAATAATGATAATAAATGATGATGATAACAATAAAGATAATTATAATTGGTGATGATGATAGCAATAATTATAATAATAATAATAACAATCATAACAGTCACAGTGATAATGATAATGCCAAAAAACACCAAACAATAGAACGATAATGAATGCACAATGAGATTTTTTTTTCAATCATTCTTTCACTTTCGAGTTTCCAGTAACATGATTTTCAGTTCTCTAAAAAGGCACAGGATGATACGTCTTTCATCGTCTTGTATCAGGAAAAATGACATTATATAATTTTGCAATGAGGTTCCGACCAAGTTCATTTGGCCAATTTGCATTCCCTTTTGTTCTCGGTTTTATATCTTCTTTGTTCCTCGCTTTACGTTTCGTTTTGTATAGTTTTCTTGCTGATATCTCTTTTCCTCGCCTCTCTCTCTCTCTCTCTCTCTCTCTCTCTCTCTCTCTCTCTCTCTCTCTCTCTCTCTCTCTCTCTCTCTCTCTCTCTCTCTCTCTCTCTCTCTCTCTCTCTCTCTCTCTCTCTCACTCTCACTCTCTCTCTCAATATGCTAATCTATTTATCCATCTATTTCACATTATTTATCTATAGACTGACAGACAGACAAGATTTAGATACATAGATAGGAAAGATACAGATAGATAGTATATAGATAAACGTATATCTGCGATTTCTACACGCTCAATATAAGGCGCAATATACCAAAAGACATCACGAGAAACCAACATGACAAGTTCTCTCCCCAAGACAGCCGTCGATAGCTTATTGTTGACGAAAAAGTATTGGAATCGACGATCAGCTGACGGCGATCAGCTGACTCACGGTGACTCTTCTCTCTGCTGACCTCTGCTTTTCGACCTCGTCTGGTTTGCATTTATCGATCCCAGGGTCATTTACAGCAACCTAGGTCATCATGTCACAGGTCGCTGCCTCATGACCGATTGGGTTTATGCTGTTGATGTTTTATTACTTACGTGGCTAACGAAAATGGGATTGGGAGAGATGGATAATGGAGGAGAAAAGAGATTTTTTTTATGAATTTCAGAAAGAAAAGATTGTCAACATTTATATAAATTTGTTATCGTAGAAAAATAAAGGATAATTCGTTTATTTTTACTTCTTGTAATTATGCCCACGTTCTTCCCCATTAACATTCAAGATTAACGCCAAACCATTATGCTACGGTCTGGGGCGCGCCTTGTTAATTATGCTTAGGAGATCCCGTCAGCATGGCCTTCTAATGTCTCTGACAATTAAAAGAAAAAAAAATGTGTGTGTGTGTGTGTGTGTGTGTGTGTGTGTGTGTGTGTGTGTGTGTGTGTGTGTGTGTGTGTGTGTGTGTGTGTGTGTGTGTATGTGTATGTATGTATGTATGTATGTGTTTGTGTGTTAGTGTGTGAATGTGAGTGAGTGTGTGTGTATGTATGTTTGTATGTATGTATGTATGTATGTAGGTATGTATGTATGTGTGTGTGTGTGCGTGTGTGCGTGCGTACGTGTGTGTGTGTGTGTGTGTGTGTGTGTGTGTGTGTGTGTGTGTGTGTGTGTGTGTGTGTGTGTGTGTGTGTGTGTGTGTGTGTGTGTGTGTGAGTATGTATGTATGCTTGTATGCATGTATGTGTATGTGTGTGTGCGTGTGTGTGTGAGTATGTATGTATGCATGTATGTGTATGTGTATGTGTGTGTGTGTGTGTGTGTGTGTGTGTGTATGTATGTATGCATGTATGTGTATGTGTATGTGTGTGTGTGTGTGTGTGTGTGTGTGTGTGTGTGTGTGTGTGTGTGTGTGTGTGTGTGTGTGTGTGTGTATGTATGTATGTATGTATGTATGTATGTATGTGTGTGTGTGTGTGTGTGTGTGTGTGTGTGTGTGTGTGTGTGTGTGTGTGTGTGTGTGTGTGTGTGTGTGTTTCGTCAGTCGAGAGAATCTCAAGGAAAGTTAACTTCCTGGTATATGCATTTGAGGTTTTGCAAGGCAGAATGTTGAACTAATTTTAGACTTCACAGATATCGCATGAAAATTTTGTGCACCTAAAACCCCAAGGTGGTTTATTGATTGCAAGGCATACCAAACTCCGATTGCGATTTGAAATTGTTACTGTCATCTGCATTAGATTATGGTTACAATTATTGATTATTGTCGGTACTATTATATTTTTCACTATCAAAACCATTATTACGTTTGTTTTCATCGGCACCACTATATTAAACTTATGAATATTAGCATTAATTAATATCATTACCATTATTTTGCTTTTGATTTTGATATATGTTTTGACAGCTGGTCTTTTATTGTATTTGTGGTTCCTTTTGTTGTAGTTTTTATATAATTATCATCGTAACAATTATACAAGCTACAATAATTGTTATTTTTTTATCCATTGTTGATCGTATTCACCAGTATTGTTTTTACTGCAGTATCAACTCCGATATTATTACTGTTGTTGTTATTATGATAAAGATTCTTACGACAAATGCTCAGTTGTTTGAATCTTTATACTATTACCGGCACTGTAATAGGCGACTACGTATATGTGGTTATATGCAGTACTTCTATATATTCTTATTCAGCGAAGGATGGGAGGGGAGGAGGGGGATGGGGTGGAGAGAGGGAGGGGTGAGAGAGAGGAGGGCGAGGAGGGGGATGGGGGTGGGGAGGAGGGAGGGGAGGGAGAGGGTTAGTATGTTACCAGTGTGAGTGGGATTTCTTGTCGTTCCTCTGTAGGTATTCAGAACGCACTCCCATCTCGTGCGTGTGCGTGTGTGTGTGTGTGTGTGTGTGTGTATGTCCTTGGCACATTTTTCTGCCCTTTATCTATATTTTTCTATGTATTTTACGAATAGCTTTCGGAAATACCTTAAGAAATGTCTGTCCCTATTTATATCGTTTATATTTTCCTTCTTATCTTCCTCTATTCATGTGTTTCTTTTTTCATTCTTTATTTCGCCTTTCTCATTTTTTTCTTCCCTGATATTATTGTACATTCCTCTTTTTATCCTTCGTCGTCTGCTTCTCCAGCACTTTTTGTTTTTCCTGTTTTCCCCTCTTCCTTCTCTTCTTTGTTCATATCCTCCTCCTCCTCTTCCTTCTTCTTCTTCTTCTTCTTCTTCTTCTTCTTCTTCTTCTCCTCCTCCTCCTCCTCCCTCCTCCTCCTCCTCCTCCTCCTCCCCTCCTCCTCCTCCTCCTCCTGCTCACTATCATCATCATCATCATCATCATCATTATCTTCTTCCTCTTCTTCCTCCTTCTTCTTCCTCTTCTTCCTCCTCCTCCTCTTCTTCTTCTTCTTCTTCTTCTTCTTCATCTTCATCTTCCTCCTCATCCTCTTCTTTCTCTTTTATCTCTCGCTTTCTCCTTTCGCGTGTCTCTCTCACTCCCATTTCCAATATTTTTTCTTACAGCATCCTTTTCTTTTCGTCTTTCCTTAACCCTCTCTTTCTCTCTATTTTCTATTTCTATCATTTTTTCTTAAAACATCTTTCTCTTTTCGTCTTTCCTTAACCCTCTCTTCCTCTCTTATCTCTCTTTCTCCTATTCGCGTGTCTTCTCGTTTCCAAAAAAAATCTTAATGCATCCTTCTTTTCTCGTCTTTTCTTAACCTTCTCTTTCTCTCTTGTCTCTCTTTCTCCTCTTCGCGTGTATTCTTGTTGCCGACATTTTTTTCTTAAAGCAACCTTCTATTTTCGGCTTTCCTTAACCCTCTATTTCTCTCTATTTTCTATTTCTATCATTTTTTCTTTAAACATCTTTCTCTTTTCGTCTTTCCTTAACCCTCTCTTTTCTCTCTTATCTCTCTTTCTCCTCTTTGCGTGTTCTCTCGTTTCCAAGAAAAAATTCTTAAAGCATGAAGATTCTGGATTAAAGCTGTTTGCCGACCGTTCGCGACTTCGCTTTTCGAACCGTGAGCGTGACTTGTTTGGAAAGAGGGAGATGGAGGGAGGGAGGGAGGGAAGGAGGGAAGGTGGAAGGAAGGGGGAAGGGAGGGAGGGAAGGTGGCAGATGGAAGGTTGGAGGGAGGGAGGGAAGGTGGGGAGGAGGGAGGGAAGAGGGGAAGGTGCGAGGGAGGGGAAGGAAAGTGGAAGGGAGGAGATGGAAGGGAGGGAAGGAAGGGTGGGGAAGGTGGCAGATGGAAGGTTGGAGGGAAGGGAAGGTGGGAGGGGAGGGGGAAGAGAGGAAGGTGGGAGGGAGGGGGGAAAGAGAAAGTGGAAGGGAGGGAGAATGAAGGAGGGTGGGAAGGAGGGGAGGAGGGAGGGAAGGAAGGAGGGAAGGGAGTGGGAGGGAGGAGGGAAGGAAGGAAGGGAAGGGAGGGAGGAGAAGGTGGCAGATGGAAGGTTGGAGGGAGGGAGGGAAGAGTAGAAAGTGGGAGGGAGGGGGAAGGAAAGTGGAAGGGAGGGAGATGGAAGGAGCGTGGGAAGAGTGGGAGGGAGGGAGGGAAGGTGGGGAGGAAGAGGGGGAAAAGAAGGTGGAAGGGTGGGGAGATGGAAGGAGGAGTGGGGAAGGTGGGGAGGAGATGGAAAGGAGGTGGGAAGGTGGGAGGGAGGTAGGGAGAGTGAGGGAAGAGGAAAGTGGGGAGGGAGGAGGGGAGGAAGATGGAAGGGAGGGAGATGGAAGGAGCGTGGGAAGGTGGGAGGGAGATGGAAGGAGTGAGGGAGAGAGAGGGAGATAAGGGAGGGAGAGGGAGGGAAGGTGAAAGAAAGGGAAGGAAGGTGAGAGGGAGAGAAATAAGGAAGGGAGGAGAGAAAGGGAAAGGGTGGAAGAAAATAGGTAGGAAGAAAGATGAGAATGTGGGAGGGAGGGAAGGAGAAATGGTGAAGGAGGGAAAGTAGGATGGAGGGTAGGATGGAGAAAAGGCGGGAGAAAGGGAGGGAAGAAGAGAAATTAGAAACAAGGAACTGAGGGGGAGGGACACGAAAAGAAAGAAACCAAGAGAAGCTGTTAGATGATAGACAAATAGATAGATTTTTAAAAGTCAAACTATTTTAAAGATAAAAAATGTAAGTCTTAAACAAAATGAAGGCAATATATCCTTACATGACCTCAAACCATGATGTGGAACGGAGGCAAGGAGTGAGGCAGAGGGAAGGATAAATGTGGGGAAAGGAGGAAGAAAGGCGAGAGAGAGAGAGAGAGAGAGGAGAGAAAGATTGAATGAAATCATAGTATTTAAAGAGAGAGTAAGAAGGAAATAAAGAATGGGAAAAAGAGAGACAGAGAGAGAGAGAAAACAAAAGGAAGGAGATAAAGAGACAAATAGCGAAAGGGAGGGAGAGGAAATGACAGGGAAAGAAAAAGGAAAATCGAAAGCAGAAAACATGATGAAAGAAGGAATGGGAAATGCGCGAAAGGAGAATAGAAAAGAGAATGTCAAAAACTGCAAGAAATCCAGTCTTACCCAAGGATTATGCACGCGATCCGTCTGCCTAAAGGATAGGAGGGGGAGGAAGAGAAATGGGGAGGGGAGGATGAGGAAAGAGAGAATGGAGGATGAGGAAAGAGAGAAGAGGGAATGGAGGATGAGGAAAAGAGAAGAGGAATCGGGGGAGGATGAGGAAAGAGAGAAGAGGGAATGGAGGAAGAGGAAAATAGAAGAGGAATCGGGGGAGGATGAGGAAAGAGAGAAGAGGGAATGGAGGAAGAGGAAAAGAAAAGAGGAATCGGGAAGGATGAGGAAAGAGAGAAGAGGGATTGGAGGATGAGGAAAGAGAGAAGAGGAATCGGGAAGGATGAGGAAAGAGAGAAGAGGGATTGGAGGATGAGGAAAGAGAGAAGAGGGAATGGAGGATGAGGAAAGAGAGAAGAGGGAATGGAGGAAGAGGAAAAGAGAAGAGGAATCGGGGGAGGATGAGGAAAGAGAGAAGAGGGATTGGAGGATGAGGAAAGAGAGAAGAGGAATCGGGAAGGATGAGGAAAGAGAGAAGAGGGATTGGAGGAGGAGGAAAAAGAGAAGGGGATGAGGGAAGAGAGAAGAGGGAGTGAAGGAAGAGGAGAAAAAAGAGAAGAGGAATCGGGGGGGGGGGGGGGGGGGGGGAGGGGTGAAGGAAGAGATGAGGAAAGAGGAGAAGAGGAATCGGGGGAGGATGAGGGAAGAAAGAAGAGGAAGCGGGAGGGATGAGGAGAGAGAGGAGAGGGAATGGAGTAAGGAAAAAAAGAGAAGAGGATGAGGGAAGACAGAAGAGGGATTGGAGGAAGAGGAGAAAAAAGAGAAGATAAGTCGGGGGAGAATAAGAGAAGAGAGAAGAGGAAGTGGAGAGAAAAAGAAAAGGAATCAGGGGAGGATGAGGAAAGAAGAAGAGGGATTGGAGGAAGAGAGAGGAGAAAAAAGAGATAAGAGGAATCGGGAGAGGAGGGACAGGGGAAAAAGGGAAAAGGGGAAAAAGAAAAAGAGGAAACACGGAAGGGTGGAAAAATTAATGCGAAATGGGGATAAGAAGGGAGGAGAAAGGGAAGGGGGAGGGAGAGGTGACGAAGAAGGGTAAGGCTGGAAGATTTAAGAGGAAAAGGGGGCTTAGGAGAAGAAGGAAGGGATAGGGGAATGAAGAGGGGAAGTGGAAGGGGAAAGGGGGGGGAGGAAGAGGGAGGGAGAGGGGGAGGTTTTAGGCCTAATGGGATTCTCATTACTTCCAAACTCGTCGGAGAAGTGTCGGTGGAAAAGAAAGAGACTTGGAGATGAGTTTCCCCTATTTCTCATTTCCTCTTTCATCCATTTTTCATCTCCCTTCTTCTTTTTCCTTCTTTTTTCTTCGTTTTCCGTTTTTTATGCCCTTTTGTCTCCTTTTTTCTAAAATTTTAGGTCGGTGTGTACTGCTTTCTGTCTGTCTGTCTCTCTCTCTCTCTCTCTCTCTCTCTCTCTCTCTCTCTCTCTCTCTCTCTCTCTCTCTCTCTCTCTCTCTCTCTCTCTCTCTCTCTCTCTCTCTCTCTCAATCTCTCTCTCTCTCTCTCTCTCTCTCTCTCTCTCTCTCTCTCTCTCTCTCTCTCTCTCTCTCTCTCTCTCTCTCTCTCTCTCTCTCTCTCTCTCTCTCTCTATCTCTCATTCTCTCTGTATGGCTTATTTTGCATTTATTATCAGTATGCGTTTATTTATCTGTGCGTGTGTATGTGTCTGTATGTGTGTGTGCGTATGTGTATGTGTAAGTGTGTGCGCACGCTTCACATCCGTCCCCCAAGGTCTTTCACCTTCCTCATTCCATTCTCCTCGCCCCCCCCCCCCACCCCCAGGCCAGTCCCTTCCCCATACCTTCCCCTCCCTATCCTTACCTCCCTCTCCCCGACTTCCCTCACCCCTATCCTTTACCTCCCTCCCCCTCCCTTATATCCCTCACCCCTATCCGTGTCCTCACCGCAACCTTCCTCATCCTCTCTCCTTACCAAAGTATCCCTTCCCCCACCACTCTCCCCGTCCCCCTACCCCCTACCTCCCCTTCTCACCCTCTACATCCGTACATCCCTTCCCCCCCCCCTTCCCCAACCGTTTTCCCGCATTCTTCCCCTTCCCCTATCCCCCTCATTGGCCCCCTCCCCCTCCCCCGCCCCCTTCTCTTTATCTCGTGATCCCCCCTCCCCTCCCCCGCCCCCTTCTCTTTATCTCGTGATCCCTTCCCCCTTCCCCATTCCATTCCATTCCCTATCCCCTACCCCTTTCCCCTACCCCTTTCCCCTACCCGTATCCCTTCGCCTTACAACCCCGCCCCTCCCCTCCCTACCCACCTGCCCACCACACGCGTGCCCAACAACAATGCCTGACCCCCAGATGCTCGGTTGCCATGGTTACCCAACCACCGCGTCTTCTTTTGTTGTCCTGATGCTTTTGTTGGGGAAGGGGGGGGGTGAGGGTAGGCTGGTGCATCTTGGTAGGATGGTAGCGGGGGGTTGGTAGGATGGTAGGGAGGTTGGTAGGATGGTATGGGGGGTAGCTAGGATGCATGGTAGACAGGAATAATGGTTGGGATGGTAAGGAGCTCAGATGGTTAAATACTATGATTTTAGTCTTAGTAATTAAGGTAGGTTGGAGGGTGAGGTGGTAGGA
>NC_091576.1:15780731-15787824 GCF_042767895.1 Penaeus vannamei
ATATTATTGTTTTGTTGTTACTATTATTGTTATTATTAGTATTAGTATTCGTGTTATTGTTTTGCTGCTATTATTGTTATCATTATCATCCTCTCTACTTAGTTTCCTTCTTCCCCCTCTAAGTCATTTTTCCTCTTCATATATTAGAAACGATTTTCACTGTAAAACTTCAAATTGAAACCCAAGTTGGCAGCCATGCCATATACAACCTAGATCCGTGTTGTGTAAACCGGAACTTTTCCTTATGACCATTTGTATATTTTAGAACCATGAATTTCTCAATCCTCATGTCATTTTTATTCAACGTTTCTTTTATGTGTGTAAGTTACGGCAGGATATTAATACCGCTTTTACATCGTCCATAAATGCAGAATTGTATAAATATTTTCGCAAGTTGTGTATATGACGTGACGGATGGCGGGAAAAAGGGCGGGTATTTTAATTCAAATTGCCTTGTCGTTTTTTAGTGGAATTCGGAGAATTGGTTGTTTCTGATAACAGTTTACACTTACGAGCTGTCAGAAGTTTGTGTGACAATAAACAATCTTTGATTGGACTTAAATGGTATAAAGTGAATCAATGATTAATGTGTATGTATTTATATGTGTCTGTATGTTTGTGTACGTACTTAAACACACACACACATTGTATAGTATATATATATATATATATATATATATATATATATTGTATGTGTGTCTGTAAGTATTTATATATACGCTTAACTTCTGGCTCGCCATATATTTGCTGATAAGAAAACATCACCCTGCTTTCCATATACCTGTGAATTTTTACATCTGATTTTTCTAAAATGGGACTTTGGTTTATCCTCACGGAGCCAGATAATAATTTGAGACGATCCCAAATTGTGGTGAGGATAACCCGAGCTCCAGATGGTAGCGTTCCTTAACTTGCAATCTCCCAAATGATAATGTTCTCCGAATGAAGCCTCAGACGTAGCAGTTTCTTTAATTCGAAAACTTCGCTCGTTTTCATGCCGAAGACTCCGCTTGCTGTGAATGCATTTGCGATCTTTCTTTTTTCATACATTTTTTTTCTCTTTTTTAAAGTGGCAGAATCGTTCAAAATATCATGGATCCAGAAAGTTGGCGTCCTTGCAAACACAACTCAACCAGGTGCTGAGTGGCGGTTATGCAAACATGGCGCTCAAACTCGAACGCTCCATTCGTAAACACAAACCACGGAGAGGATGTGTTGGTGTACGCTGAGAGGGAAAGAAAGAATGAAAACAGGAAACGGGAAGAAAGAGAGATAAACATAGGTAGATAGCATTGGTGGATGGATGGTCCTTTGTCCCTGTCTGTATGTTTGTATTTCTCTCTCTCTCTCTCTCTCTCTCTCTCTCTCTCTCTCTCTCTCTCTCTCTCTCTCTCTCTCTCTCTCTCTCTCTCTCTCTCTCTCTCTCTCTCTCTCCCTCCCTCCCTCCCTCCCCCCCCTCCCTCCCCCCACCACACCACCACCAACACGCTACTCTTATTTCTCTCTTCGTCCTTCCCTTGCACCATCTTTCTCAATCATCTTCGCCTCTCCCATTTCCCCTTTCGCATACCACCTCTCTCTTCCCTCTACCTCCTCCTCCTTCATTCTTCCTGCCTTCCTTACATCACTCCATCGATCGACTGTCTCGCATATTTCACCGGAAGGAAGGCTGTCACATTCAAATTGATCTGCGACCGAAAATTAATAATTCCCCTTTTCTTCCATTCCTCTCTTCTTCCCTCCCTTTTCTCTAATTCCATCGTCTATTTTTATCCTCCATTCGAAGATCAAGAGCGGTAGGGGATGGTAACATTGATTTGACTTTTCCAGTGCATTTGGCGCCGTTAAGAGCAAATATTGCCGTTGGATGAGGACTAGACTTCGGTAAATGCCGGGGGAGGGGGGAGGGGGGTGGGCTTCAGTGACGTCAGAGGAAGCTCGATATGTGTTTGATTTTCTTTTTTTTTATCTGTGATTTTATCTTTTATTATTGTTGTGATATTAATCTTCCATCATTATTATCGTTTCCAGTGTTATTTATATATGTTATTATTGTTTTTTCGTTGTTATTTTTGTCATAATCATTATTATTGTTGATTTGTTAGTTTTACCATGATTAAGATTTTGTGTTATTTTTCATTATCATTATGATAATCATCATATTGTTTTTTATTGTTATTGTTGGTATTATGATTATTATCTTCATTGTGATCACTATTACCATTATTATCATCACAGATATGAATTCGATATTTAATCTCTCATTTTTTTCTTGTTCATTCCTATTATGATTACATATCAAGATCACGTGTGGCTGTGTTAGTAGAGAGCGCAGGTCAGAAATAGTTAAGCAGACAAAGCTGAGAGGCACAAGAGCGTCGATTTTATGGTCAGAAGCCAGGAGGTGGTCGGCGAAATATAGACTGTTGTTTATGTAAAGGGTGGCAGCGGTGGGAGAAGTAAGAGGCGGAAGAGGGGATAAGGGGTCGTGGGGAGAAGGGGTGAAGGGGAGAAAGAGAGGGGAAGGAGGATGAAAGGAAAGGGAGAGAGGGGAGGAGGGAGAGGGGGAAAGTAAGAAAGAGATGGGAGGGTTAAGGGGAGAAAAGGAGGGGGGGGGGAAGAGGGAGAGTGTTTTCAAGGGAAAATTAGAAGGGAGAGGATAGAAAGAAAGAGGGAGAGGATGAAGGGGAGAAAGAGAGTGGAGGGAGGGAGAGTAAGGGTTATTTTCACCAGGTTTCGAGGTATGTATTTAGCTCGGCTTACGAGAGTGTAAACACGACAGGGGTCTTGTGTTATTTGCTGGAAGGATACTCTTTTTAAGTGTGGGTGTGTGTTTGTTTGTGTGGGCGGAGGTTTGTATGTGTGTGAGAGAGAGAGAGAGAGAGAGAGAGAGAGAGAGAGAGAGAGAGAGAGAGAGAGAGTGTGTGTGTGTGTGTGTGTGTGTGTGTGTGTGTAAGACTGTGGGGGGGGAACAGAGAGTATATGTGTGTGTGGGTGGCTGGGTATGATACGGAATCTCGTCCTTTACCGGAAGAGCTCTTAATATTGTCCTCTATCGCGTCTGGCAGTTTACCCATCCGAGTATTCTTTTTTTCTCCCTCAAGGTCAAAACCACGCCAGTTCAGTGAACTCCCCCGTACTCCGACTCTCCCTTTGACGTATGAAAAAAAAAGGAAACGAAAATTCAGTCTGTCACTTACCCTCTCTGCCCTTCCCCTCTTCCCCTTCTCTGCCCTTCCCCTCTTCCCCCTCTCTGCCCTTCCCCTCTTCCCCCTCTCTGCCCTTCCCCTCTTCCCCCTCTCTGCCCTTCCCCTCTTCCCCCTCACCCCGCCGTCGTAGTTCACTCTACCCCTCTCTCTTCTCTCCCCTCTCTCGCCCATCTCCCGTACTATTCTCTGCACTTGTTTTTTTTCTCTCGTTCTTTTTCTTGATCACTTTCCTTCCTCTTTCTTTCCCCTCTTCCATTTTTTAACCGGCCACACTTTTCCTTCCTGGGCTCCATTTTTTTCCCTTCTTCCTTACCCCTTCCCCCTGTCTCCGTCATTCCCCTACCCCTGTCTTCCCACTTTTCTCTTTCTCCGTGCCCCCCCTTTCATTCCCTCCCCATCCGTGACTCCTCACTACCCTCCCCTTCCTCGCCCACATCCCATCCCTTCCCTCATACCCTTCCCTCTTCTTCCGTGTCTCCCCACCATCCTACCCTTTTCTCCCCCTTTTCCTTAATTCTTTTCCCTCTTCCTCCCCCTTTCTTTCCTTGCTCCCCCCCCTTCCTCCCTCTCCTGCCGGCCCCCCCGGCCTCAAACGCATCACCCCACCCTGTCCTCCTTACGACCCCCTCATTTCCTCCCCCCCCCTCTGTCGCTCCCACCGCCCCTACCTTTATTTCCCCCACCCTATCCACTACCCATTTATCCCCCCCACCCCGCCTTATCCACTCCCCTTTCCCACATCATCTCTCCCTCCCCTCCCTCTTATTTATCGAACCCCCTCCTTTCACCCCCCCTCCCCCAACCCCTCCCTCTCTACCCATCTACCCACCCCCTCTTACCCCTTCCCCTTTCATCCCCCAACTTCTCCTCCCTCCTCCCACCTCCCCTCCCCCTTCCATCCCCCAACTCCTCCCTCCCTCCCCTCCCCCTTCCCCTTTCATCCCCCAACTCCTCCCCCCTCCCCTCCCCACTTCCATCCCCCAACTCCTCCCTCCCTCCTCCCCCTTCCCCTCATCCTTCCATCCCCCAACTCCTCCCTCCCTCCTCCCCCCTCCCCTCCCCCTTTCATCCCCCAACTCCTTCCTCCCCTCCCTTCCCCCTTCCCCTTTCATCCCCCAACTCCTCCCGCCCTCCCCACCCTCCCCTCCCCCTTCCATCCCCCAACTCCTCCCTCCCCCTTCCCCTTCCATCCCCCAATTCCTCCCTTCCTCCTCCCACCCTCCCCTCCCCCTTCCCCTTCCATCCCCCAATTCCTCCCTTCCTCCTCCCCCCTCCCCTCCCCCCTCCCCTCCTCCTTCCCCTTCCATCCCCCAACTCCTCCCTCCCTCCTCCCTCCTCCCCTCCCCCTTTCATCCCCCAACTCCTTCCCTCCCCTCCCCTCCCCCTTCCCCTTTCATCCCCCAACTCCTCCCTCCCTCCCCACCCTCCCCTCCCCAAATCCTCCCTTCCTCCCCACCCTCCCCTCCCCCTTCCCCTTCCATCCCCCAATTCCTCCCTTCCCTCCTCCCCCCCTCCCCTCCTCCTTCCCCTTCTAACCCCCAACTCCTCCCTCCCTCCTCCCCCCTCCCCTCCCCCTTCCCCCCTTGGCCTTGACCGATGAGATTCTGGATTATCGATCAAACCTGGACATCTCCTGTTTATTTCTTGTTTTATTTATTTTAAGGGAAGAGGGAGAGGCGGATAGGTAGATAAGTGGATTTGGGGATGATTAAGGATAAGGATAAAAGAGAGAATCGATAAAGGGACACAGAAGGAAGAAAGAGGAGAGAAAGCGAGATAAATGGAAGTGAGGTAAAGAGAGAAAATGGAATTGAAGAAGAGGAAACGGTCAGGATACAGAATGAAGAGAGGAGAGAAAGAGAGAGAGAGAATGCGGAGAAAAGTGAAGGACTAAGAATAGAAGAAATGGAAGTGAGGGAAATAAGGTAGAAAAGGAAGAGAAATATAAAAAGTGAAGAGAAGGATAAAGAAAGTGAAAGATTGCGAAATGAATATAAGGAGTAAGAATGAGGAGAGAGAGCAAAGCCGAAAGCAAAGAGAAGAATATTATTAAGAAGGAAGAAGGGAAAGCGAAATAAAAGAAGGGAGAGGGAAAAGAGAAAACAGAAAACGGAAAAGAGAAGGGAGGAAGGAAAAGGAAGGAAGACAAAGACGAAAACAGAAAAAAGTGAAAATACGAATTGAAAGAAGACTATATCAAAATATTGAGAATTACGACAAAAAAACAAAAACAAAAAAATATGTGTAGGTAGGCAGAAAAGAAATGAATAAAGAACGACAATAAAAAATCGACAAAGAAAAGTAACCAAATAGGAAAAAAATAAATCTCAAAGACAAATAGTAAAGAATGAAGACGTAGAGCAGAGATATGAAATTCAGAAATCAGATAAAATGGTTGGGAAGGGAAGAGAAGGGGAGTGACGAAAAGGGGGAGAGGAGGAAATAGGCGGGATGAGTGGAACGTAGGGGTGGGAGTGAGAGGGAGGAGAAGAGGGGAGAGAATGTTTAAGAAATGGAGGAGTAGAGAAGAAATAAACAAGAGAATAATAGGGAGGGGAAAGAGAGTAAGAAAGGGCGAGAGAGATGAAGGGGGGGAGTTGGGGAAAAGGAGTGAGTGGAGTTAGTAAGAGAGTAAAGGAAGGGAGGAGATGAAGGAAAAGCGGAAGGGAGTAAGAGAGGGAGAGTGAAAAGGAGGGGTGGATGGAGGAGGGAAGAAGATAGAGGAAAGAGTAAGAGAGAGAGGGGGGGAGGAGGTGTGGATGGAAGGGGAAAGGAGATAGAGGTAAGAGTAAGAGAGAGAGGGGGGAAGGAGGGATGGGTGGAGGGTAAAAGGAGAAAGAAGATAGAGAAAAGAGTAAGGGAGAGAAGAGGGAAGGGAGTGTACGAGAGAGACAGACAGGCAGACAGAGGAGACATGAGTGGACGGAGGAAAAAGATAAAGGAAAAGGGGGGAAGGGGGAAGAGGTAGAGGGGGGAGGGAGGCAGGGAGGGGGTGCGCATGCCAGTCCCAATGCCATGCGACCATTGTTCGAGCGATCTCCTCGGTAACAGCGGTCCATTCTTCTCCCTCTTTTCCTCCCTCTCTCACTCTCTCTCTTTTTGTCTCTCTTTCTTTCGCCTTATTTTTCTCTTCTTTTGTTCCCTTTTGTCGTTGTTGTCCCATGCCTCCTGGTGGCCCTCTGGGTTGGCTGCTGCTTTTTCTCTGCCTTCCCTCGCTCTTGCTCTGTCTGTCTGTCTGAGAAAGACAGATGGTTTGACAGATAATGTGTAACTGTATATCTATATCTATCTATCTATATGCGCGCGCCGGTCTGTGTGTGTGACACCACGCACTTTCTCTGTCGTATATACATACATTTCCAGAGAGTGACAGAGAATGTATATATATATATATATATATATATATATATATATATATATATATATATATATATATGTGTGTGTGTGTGTGTGTGTGTGTGTGTGTGTGTGTGTGTGTGTCTGTGTGTGTGTGTGTGTGTGTGTTTACACACACACACATACATACATACATGTGTGTATATATATATGTGTGTGTGTGTGTGTGTGTGTGTGTATGTGTGTGTGTGTGTGAGTGTGTGTGTGTGTGTGTGTGTGTGTGTGTGTGTGTGTTACACACACACACATACATACATACATGTGTGTCTATATATATATATATATATATATATATATATATATATATATATATATACATGTATATATATATATATATATATATATATATATATATATATATTTATATATATATGTGTATATATGTATGTATATGATATATGTATATATGTATGTATAAATATATACATATAGTACACACACACACTATCACACACACACACACACACCTACACACACACACACACACA
>NC_091576.1:15788324-15793324 GCF_042767895.1 Penaeus vannamei
GTTATCCAAATTTCTGGTTAAGAGTGGCGTTGAATCAGGGGATGAAGGAAGGGAGGGAAGGAAAGAGAAGGAGAGTGGGCAGGGGGAGGATGGAGGGAAAGAAAAGGATGGAGGAAGGGAAAGAAAAGAAGGGAGGGAGGGGAGGGAAATAAAAGGATGGAGGGAGGGAAAGGGAAAAGGAAAGAGGAGGGAGGGAGGGAGAGGAAAGAAGGATGGAGAGGGAAGGAAGGGAAGCAGCAGAGAAGAGGGAGGGAAGGGGAGAGAAAGAAAAGGAGGAGGTAGGGAAGGGAAGGGAAAGAGAAGGGGAGGGAGGTAGAGAAGGGAAGGGAAAGAGAAGGGTGGGATGGAGGGAAGGGAAGGGGAAAGAGAAGGAAGGAGGGAGGGGAGGGAAAAAATGATGGAAGGAGGGAAGTGAAGGGAAAGAGAAGGAAGGAGGGAGGGGAGGGAAAAAATGATGGAAGGAGGGAAGTAGGGGAAAGAGAAGTGAAGGAGGAGGGAGAGAAAGAAAATGATGGAAGGAGGGAAGTGAAGGGGAAGAGAAGGAGGGAGGTAGAGAAGGGAAAGAAATGGATGGATGGAGGGAAGTGAAGGGGAAGAGAAGGAGGAAGGGAGGGGAGGGAAGTGGGGCTGGAAGAATGGTTTGTTGCCAAGGTCTTCAAGGTCGGTCGGGGTTTTCACTCGCGGGATGAGAATGCACTTCTTTTGTTTTCATTGGATGAGTCTAATGGTTATCATGATCGGGGTCTCTCTCTCTCTCTCTCTCTCTCTCTCTCTCTCTCTCTCTCTCTCTCTCCCTCCTCTCCTCTCTCTCTCTCTCTCTCTCTCTCTCTCTACCTCTACCTCTACCTCTACCTGTACCTCCCTCCCTCTACCTCTCTCTACCTCCTTCCCTCCCCCTCCCTCTCCCTCCCTCCCTCCTTCCCTCCTCCCTCCCTCCCTCCCTCCCTCTCCTCCTCTCTCTCTCTCTCTCTCTCTCTCTCTCTCTCTCTCTCTATATATATATATGCAGATATATATATATATATATATATATATATATATATATATATATATATATATATATATACCTCTCACCTCTCTACCCTTCCTTCCTCTCCTCCCTCCCTCCCTCCCTCCTCCCTTCCCTCCCTTCCTCCTCCCTCCCTCCCTCCCTCCTCCCTCCCTCCCTCCCTCTCTCCCTCTCTCTCTCCCTCCCTCTCTCTCTCTCTCTCTCTCTCTCTCTCTCTCTCTCTCTCTCCCTCTATCTCTCTCCTCATCTCTCCCTCTATCTCTCTCTCTACTCTCTCTACCTCTACCTCTACCTCTCTCTCACCTCCTTCCTTCCTCTCCCTCTCCCTCTCTCTCCCTCCCTCCCTCCTCCCTCCCTCCCTCTCTCCCTCCCTCCCTTCCCTCTCTCTCCCTCTCTCTTTCTCTCTCTCTCTCTCTCTTTCTCTCTCTCTCTCTCTCTCTCCCTCCCTCCCTCCCTGCCCCCTCTCTCTCTCTCTCTCCTCTCTCTCTCTCTCTCTCTCTCTCTCTCTCTCTCTCTCTCTCTCTCCTCTTCCCTTCTCCTCTCCCTCTCCTTCTCACCTCTCCCTTCTCCTCTACTCTCCCTATTCTCCCTCTCCCTCCTCTCTTACTCTCTCTCTCTCTCTCTCTCTCTCTCCTCTCCCTCTCTCTCTCTCCCTCTCTCCCTCTCTTCCCTCTCCCTCTCTCTACCTTCTTCTACCTCTTACCCTCTACCTCTACCTCTCTACCCTCCTTCCTTCCCTCCCTCTGGATACACAGAGCATAATGTGCTCTCTCCCTCCTCTCTCCCTCTCCTCCCTCCTCCCTCTCCTCCCTTCTGATTTTCACCCCTCCCACTCTCTCACCTCTCTCTCTCTCTATCTCTCTCTCTCTCTCTCTCTCTCTGTTCTCCTGACCCCTCCCTCACTCTCTCACCTCTCTCTCTCCCTCTCTCTCTCCCTCCCTTTCACTAGTTCCCATACCCTCCAGCCCACCCTTTCACTCCTCCCACTCACTCAATTTCTCTCACCACTTCTTCTCCCTACTGGCTCCTTCCTCACTCCTCTCACCCCCACACTCCTCCCACCCCCTCTCCTTCAATTCTTCCCACCCTCTCACCCTCTCCAGTGCAGACAGAGAGCGGTGTCTAACAAAGACCATAAGTGATCGCAGACGCCCGTTAATTGAGTTATTCACAGTGCATGATTAGCATCGGGTTAAATTATGCTAAACAGTTTCTACACGGCGGGACACGCAGGCAGGTGAGCATTTGGGGTGGGTGGGTGAGGGTAGGGGCATGGGTGGGTAGGTGGTGAGGGGAAGGGTGTTGCGTGGGTGGGTGAGGGGAAGGGTGTAGGGGGGTGAGTGAGGGGAATGGTGTAGGGGTGAGTGAGGGGAAGGGTGTAGCGTGGGTGGGTGAGTGAGGGAAGGGTTTAGGGAGGGTGAGTGAGTAGGGTAAGGGTGTAGGTGGGTGGGTAAGGGAAGATGAGTGAGTGGGGAAGGGGTGTAGGTGGATGGGTGAGTGAGGGAAGGGTGTAGGTGGGTGGGTGAGGGAAAATGGGTGTGTTGAGTGGGTGGGTGAGGGGAAGTGTATAGCGTGGGTGGGTGAGGGTAGGGGCATGGGTGGGTAGGTGAGTGAGTAGGGGAAGGGTGTAGGGTGGTGGGTGAGGGAGGTGTAGGTGGGTGAGTGAGGGGAATGGGTGGGTGAGGTGAAGGGAAGGGGTGTGAAGGTGTGGGTGGTGAAGCAGTGAAAGGGTGTAGGGGGGATGGGTGAGATGAGGGGAAGGGTAGGGGGATGGGTGAGTGTAGGGGAAAGGGTAGTGAAAGGTGGAGAAAGGGGATGTAGCATTTGGAGGTGAAGTAAGATTAGGTGAGGGTTTGTGGTATGTGCATTAGGTGGGGAGGGAGAGGAGTGGAGGAGAGAGGAGGGAGACAGAGGAGGCAAGGAGAAGGAAAGAAAAGGGGAGGAAAGGACGGGGATGGGGGAGTTGAAGGAGGAAGCGGAGGGAGAGAGAGAAAGAGTGTGTTGGAGATTGGAAAGGGAGAATGGAATAGAGTGTGTGGGTGGTGGAGGGAGGGAGGGAAGATCTTTCCTTCCTGCCGTGAGACGAGGTCAGTTCAGAGATTGCGCGCATGTGTGCGTATGTGTGGAATAGTGACTTTAATTAATTCATTGTATGTGTGTGTGTGCCTTATGTGTGTAAATTCGTGAATTTGATTTCCTTTAGAAAGTAACTGCAGTCAAGGAAGAATAAGTGATGAATCATCATTTTTGTTAATTTTCTTTTTTAAAGACAAATTTCTAAATGGGTGTTATTTATTTGTGAATGGGAGTGTTCGCACATTTGCATGTGCATGTATGCAAATGTATGCTTTCATGCTAATACATAAACACATACACATACAAAAAGTATGCATACACACATCTGATTGCACTTGTATTTAATCATATATCCACACGCAACATAAACACACGTATGTATTAGCGTATGTGCAAGTTTGATCTATCTACATGTCTATAAGTCTATATATAATTTACTGTCAGAATGCCCGCCTTTTTTCACTCGGAAGTGCAGCGTCAGGGCTTGCTGAGTCATCGTGACCTCGAGGAATTAGTTGGACAGTTTGATGGGTTTTGGTCGTCTGTCTCCCCGGTGTCTCGACCTCTCGCGCCCGGGACTGAGGAGGGGAGCGAAGGGAGGAGGGGGGGGTGAGGGAGGAAGGGGGTGAGGGAGGAGAGGGGTGAGTGGGGGAGGGAGGAAGAATGGGAAGGGGGCAAGGAGGAGGGGTTGGGAAGGGAAGAAGGGAGGCGAAGGGAGGAGGGGGGCGAGGGAAGAAGGGGTTGAATTGGGAGAAGGAAAGACGGAGAGAGGGGAAATTGGGGCTTGATATGGGGAGGGAAGCATATGGGAAGGGAGAGAGTGTGGGTCTAAGGGAGAAAAAGGAGAGTGGTGGTAGGGAAGGGGGAAGGACTGGAAAAGGGAGGGAAGGTGGGATAGTGAAGGGGAGATGATTGGGGAGGAGGAATTGGAGTGAAAGGGAGTTGGAGTAATGGTAAAGGGAATAGATTGACTAAGAGGAGAGGAATAGTGGACTTGGGAAGGGAGATGGGGGAAAATGGGGGATGAAGGGATATGAGATAAGAGGGAGAGTGGAAAGGAAGAGGGAGCAAATAGATGGGAGTCCAGATGAGGGGAAGAGGGAAAAAAAGCGAAAGGAAGAATAATTTTAGAAAATAGATGAAGGGAGTTGTGGGAGGTGGGTTAAGGAGGGGTGAGGGAGAGGAAGAGGAAAGGAAGACGAAGAGAGAAGACTGGGAAACGAAAAGGATGAATGAGAAGGATGAAAAGAAGAAAGAGAAAGACAAAGTATGAGGAGAAAGGGCAATAAAAGAGGGAGAAAAGGGATGAAATGAAAGTGGTGGGGGAGAAGAGAGGGAGGGGAAGGAATCTTTTTTTTTCTTTCTCTTTCCCCCGACCCTGCTTACGGGTTAGTCGATGGGATGATTTGCTGGAGGAATTTAGGGAGAGAGGAGGAGAGGGGGAAGAATAAGAAGATAAGGGAGAGAAGGGAAGGAGATAAGGGAGGAAAAGGAAAAGAGAAGAAGAAGAAAGAGAGGAGGAGGGGGGAAGGACGGGAGATAGGGGAGAGAAGAAGAAGAAAGGGAGGAGGAGGGGGAAGGATGGAAGATAAGGGTGAGAAGAAAAAGAAGAGAGAAGAAAGGGAGGAGGAGGAGATAAGGGAGAGACGAAAAAAGAAGAGAGGAAGAAGATGGTAAGGAGGAAGGAGAGGAAGAGGAAGAAAAGGAAGGAGAGAGAGAGAGGTGGATTCTGTCATCGTTGCATCGTTCGCCTTGCCGATCTCTGGCCTGTCATGATATTAATCGTCTGTCTGTACTTTTTTTTTTCTCTTTTTACTCTTTTTGACTTTTTTCCTTCCTTTTATCTTTGACTCTTTCACTCTCTTTCGGTCTCCATCTCTGCTCTTCCACCACCTCCTCTTCCTTTTCTTCTTGA
>NC_091576.1:15798324-15800824 GCF_042767895.1 Penaeus vannamei
TGTTCCCCTCACCCGTTCACCTTCCCCGCATTCCCCCATCCTCTTTTCACTTCTCTCAACCCTTCCACTTCCCTTTATTCCCCTTTCCTTTCTTCGCTTCTTACCCATTCCATCTTCCTCTTTCCTTTTGATCCCTCTTCCTCTCCTTTTCTCCCTCTGTCCCTCTCTCTCATTCCCCTTCCCTCTGTCCCTTCACACACTCTTTTCCCATTCCCCTTCCTCTCTTTCCTCTGCCCTTCTCTCTTCGCCTCCTCTACTACTCCTCTTCCCCTTTCACCCTTTCCTCTCCCCCTCCCCCTCCCTCTTTCTCTCTCTCTCTCTCTGCATTCCCTCCCCCACCCTCTCTCTCCCTTCTCCTC
The DNA here is from genome assembly GCF_042767895.1 of Penaeus vannamei. Taxonomy (NCBI): domain Eukaryota; kingdom Metazoa; phylum Arthropoda; class Malacostraca; order Decapoda; family Penaeidae; genus Penaeus; species Penaeus vannamei. The sequence goes on from NC_091576.1 coordinate 15,798,684, forward strand.
TCCCCACCCCTCACTCTCCCTTCTCCCTCCCCCAACCCCCTCTCTCTCCCTTCTGCTCCCTCCCCACCCTCTCTCTCTCTTTCTGCCCCTCCCCCACCCCTATCTCTCTCTTTCTGCCCCTCCCCACCCTATCTCTCCCCTTCTTCCCTCCCCCACCCCCGAGCTCTCTCCCTTCTCCCCTCCCCCACCCCTCTCTCTCCCTTCTCCTCCCCCACCCCTCTCTCTCCCTTCTCCCTCCTCCTATCCCCTCTCTCCCTCTCTTCTCTGCCCTCCCACCCTCTCTCTCTCCCTTCTCCTCTCTCTACCTCTCTCTCTCTGCCCCTCCCCTCCCCTCTCTCTCCCTTCTCCCTCCCCTCCCCTCTCTCCCTCCTCCCTACAGCAATCTCTTTCTCTCTGCCTTCCTCCCCACCCCTCTCTTTCTCTCTCTCCTCCCCCACCCCCTCTTTCCCTTCTCCCTCCCCACCCCTCTCTCACCCTTCTCCCCTCTCCACCCCTCTCTCCCTCACTTCCTCCCCACCCCTCTCTCTCCTCCCTCTCAACACTCCCCACCCTCCTCTCTCTCCCTCTCCTCTCTCCCTCCCCCACCCCTCTCTTTCCTCCCCTCCCCCCTCCTCTCTCTCCCTTCTCCCCCTCCCCCACCCCTCCTCCATCCCTCTCTCCTCCCTTCTCTCTTCCCCACCACCCTCTCTCTCCTTCTCCCCTCCCTACCCCTCTCTCTCTCTTCTCCCTCCCCATCCCTTTCTCTCCCTTCTCCCTCCCCACCTCTCCTCTCTCCTTCGCCTCTCTGCCCCTCTCTCACCCCTCTCCCCTCTCCCTTCCTCTATCACTTCTCCTCCCCCACCCCTCTCTCTCCTTCTCCCCTCCCCACCCCTCCTCTCTCTCCCTTCTCCTCCTCACCACCCCTCTCTATCACTTTCCCTCTCCCCACTCCCTCTCTCCCTTCTCCCCTCCCCCACCCCTCCCTCTCTCCCTTCTCTTCCCTCCCCACCCCTCTCCTCTCCCTTCTCCCTCCCAACTCCTTCTCTCCCTTCTTCCTCCCCACCCCTATCTCCTTTCTCCCGCCCCCCCCCCATCTACCTGTCAGAAGGAAACGCACTTGTCAGGCATCTGTGGCGCTGGACGGTCAAGCTCAAGGGGACATTTGCCGGTGGACGTGAGGTTTGAGGAGGAGGGACTGAACCAAAGCGCAGATTTAGGCCGCGTGGGACCGGATAAGACCACGGCGAGACCAGATTAGGCCAGATAAGAACACGTGGGACCAGATTAGACCAGATAAGAACACGGCGCGACCAGATTAGACCAGATAAGAACATACGGGACCATATAAGAACACGTGGGACCAGATAAGACCACGGCGAGACCAGATTAGACCAGATAAGAACACACGGGACCAGATTAGACCAGATAAGAACACGAGACCAGATCAGACCATGTCAGACCTACATAGACCACGCAAGCAGGTTAGATCACGTGAGACCATATAAGACCGAGCCTGATTCGATCGCAGGAGACCAATTTAAGACCGCACCGCCAGGTTAGACGGCAGAAGACCAAATCAGACCACACCAGACCGGCTTGGGCCATCTTAGACCAAGTACAGCCCTGCCAAACCAGGCCTATAAGCTTTATGAGGCCGAGGTGGTTGTTAGACCATCCAGACCTTCTCGGCTTGAAGAAAGGGTTGATGAGTCATCGAGCGGCTGCAGTTCTGGTGGCTGTGGTGGTGGTGGTGGTTATGGTGTCGATGGTCGTAATGGCTTTGTTGGTGATTGTTGTAGCGTCTTTGGTAGTAATGGTTTTGTTGGTGATGGTTGTTATGGTTGTGGTGTTGATGGTCGTAATGGCTTTGATGGTGATGTTTATTAGTGTTGTGGCGTCTTTGGTAGTAATGGTGTTGTTGGTGATGGTACTGGTTGTGTTGATGGTAGTAATGACTTTATTGGTGATGGTTGTTATGGTTGTGGTGTTGATGGAAGTCATAGTTTTTTATGATGATGGTCATGGTTGTGGTGGCGGCGATGAGGATGCGCATGGTGAGAGGATAATAATTCCATTGGGAGATTCTGATGATGGTGATAGTGAGTGTGATGAGGCTTATTATCTTCATTTTGGTCGACATTATAACGATGATGATTTTTAAC
>NC_091576.1:15810824-15818324 GCF_042767895.1 Penaeus vannamei
CAGAGAAACAAGCAAAGAGACAGAGACATAGAGAAATAGAAAGAGAGACAGAGACAGAGAAACAGAAAGAGAGACAGAGACATAGAGAAACAGAAAGAGAGACAGAGACATAGAGAAACAGAAAGAGAGACAGAGACATAGAAAAACAGAAAGAGAGACAGAGACATAGAGAAACAGAAAGAGAGACAGAGACATAGAGAAACAGAAAGAGAGACAGAGACGTAGAGAAACAGAAAGAGAGACAGAGACATAGAGAAACAGCAAGAGAGACAGAGACATAGAGAAACTGAAAGAGAGACAGAGACGTAGAGAAACCGAAAGAGAGAAAAGAAAAAGAGAGAATGAGAGAGTGCTGAAAGGACGGAAGGCGAGAGACAGAGGCAGAGGCTGAGGCAAGGGGAGGAAGGAGGTGAATGCCCTCAGGCAGTCTGACGTCACACGCAATATTCCACATTAAAGACACTTGCGGATCCTGAGAGTTCGCAGAGTTGGAACTTGTAATGGTCACTATGACACGGGGGCACAAGGCTTAAAATAGCATGTGACACAATTCAAAAAATCTTCTCTCCTTCGTTTGAGTAAGTGTATCGACATAATGAAAAAGAAAGAATATATATGTGTGCACACGCACACACACACACACACACACACACACACACACACACACACACACACACACACACACACACACACACACACACACACACACACACACACACACACACACACACACACACACACACATATATATATATATATATATATATATATATATATATATATATATATATATATATATATATATATATAAACACGATTTAAGAAGCACATGTTCGCTGGCATTACACACGCATCCACACGCACGCGCACGCACGCATGCGCGAACGCAGTGAATAACAGACTTAGAGGGTGAGAGGTTAAACATGAGAGGAGAGATGAGCTGTCTTTCACCTGGGGTAACGAACCTAAAGCAATATATGCTGGAGATTAAGCCTGCGGTGAAGGGAGAAGGGAAGGGGGGGGGGAGAGGGAGGGAGGGAGAGAGATGGAAGGAGGGGGATACATAGAGGGAGAGAGGGAGGAAGACAGAGACAGAGACAAAGAGATGGAAGGAGGGGGATGCTTAGAGGGAGAGAGGGAGGAAGACAGAGCTAGAGACAAAGAGAAAGGGTAAGAAAGAGGGAGACAAGAGAATGTAACTCCGGCATTACCTCCTTCGCCCGGGGTCCTGAACGAAGGGACAAATTTCCCTATTCGAGACGTCTTGTTTGTCGCCGAAAATACCCACGTCCCGCCAATAATTTTTGCGTCGGTGGTACTTCTTGCGACTGGGCGGGCGAGGGAGGTCAAGGTTGGAGAAATTTTGCGAGATTATAAATATTGCCTCACGGTCAGACACGTGTGCACGAACGCACGCACGCACGAACACGTACACGCAAACGGACACGGTCACTTGACTTCGAGATTTAGTGAGATGTTGCGTGGGATTTGTTCATTTGCTTTTATTTATTTATTTATTTATTTATTTGTTCTCTCTCTCTCTCTCTCTCTCTCTCTCTCTCTCTCTCTCTCTCTCTCTCTCTCTCTCTCTCTCTCTCTCTCTCTCTCTCTCTCTCTCTCTCTCTCTCTCTCTCTCTCTTATTATTAACTTTACCGTCTTATGCCGTCCTTTTACCTGCCAAGATCTCAAAAATCGCCTTTTTTACGGCTTATTGGCTAGCTTGTCCCCTTCTGGAAGCGGTGGTCGGGTCGGTCGGGTCGGTCGGTCGGGTCGGATCGGATCGGACGAGGCGGCGAGTCAATCACTCCAGTCTCCAATCTCCCCTTCTCCCTCCTCGCTCTTTTCCTCCTCCTCCTCCTCCTCTTTCTTCGCTCTTTTCCTCCTCTTCCCTCCTCGTTCTTTTCGCCCTCCTCGTCCTTCTCTCCCTTCTCCTACCTCTTCTCTTGCTCTTCATGTTGCTCTTCTCCTCTCTCTTCTCCTTCTCCTGCTTCTCCTCTTGCTCTTCCAATTGCTCTTCTTCCTCCTCCTACGTCTGCTCTTCCTCCTTTTGTTGGTCTTCGTACTCCTCTTATTATCGTACTCATCTTTGTCTCTCCTCCTCTCTCTCGTATTGAACCTCCTCTTCCTTTTCCTACGCTCAGCCTCCTCTTCCTCCTCCTTCTCCACCACCTCCTCCTCTTCTTCTTCTTTTTCTTCTTCTTGCTCCACCTTTTCTTCCTCTCCTCCTCCTTCCCCTGCTCTCATCTTCCTCTTTCTCTTTCTTTCCTCTTCTTCTATTCACTCTCTTCTACTCCTCCTTTTCTCTTCGCTTCTCATCTCCTCCCGTCCACTCCCCTCCCCACCCTCCTCCTATCCTCCTCTCTTCCTCCATCGCCTTTCTCCTCCTCCTCTCTTCCTCCCTCTTCTCCTCCTCCTCTCTTCCTCACCCTCTCTTCCGTCACATCTCCTCCCCTTCTGTTTTTTCATTTTCGTCCTCCTCCACCTTCTCCTCTACGTCCTTTTCTCCTCCTCCTCCTCCTTCACTTCCTCTTACTCTTCACCCCTTCTCCTTCTTCCACCTCTCCTCCCCTTTCTCTTCTCCTTCTTTCACCTCCCTCCCCCTCCTCCTCCTCCTCCCTCCCTCCCTCCCTCCCTCCCTCCCTCCCTCCCTCCCTCCCTCCCTCCCTCCCTCCCTCCCTCCCTCCCCAACCAAAGTTCACATGCTGCTAAAAATAACCTCCGTGACAGTGAGCGAAAAAAGCGGTGAACGAAGATCCGAGGGAAAGAACGCATCTCGGCGGAATGATTCTCAGAAGCTTTCGCGTATTGATCCAGCTCAAAGGAGTCTCTCCCCTCCTTCCCTCCCTCTTGCCCCTCGTCTTCCCCGCCTTCCCTCCCTCTTGCCCCTCGTCTTCCCTCCCTCTTGCCCCTCCTTCCCTCCCTCTTGCCCCTCGTCTTCCCTCCCTCTTGCCCCTTGTCTTCCCTCCCTCTTGCCCCTCGTCTTCCCTCACTCTTGCCCCTCCTTCCCTCGTCTTCCCCGCCTTCCCTCCCTCTTGCCCCTCGTCTTCCCCGCCTTCCCTCCCTCTTGCCCCTCGTCTTCCCTCCCTCTTGCCCCTCCTTCCCTCCCTCTTGCCCCTCCTTCCCTCCCTCTTGCCCTCGTCTCCTTCCTCTCCCTCTCTGCCTCCCTCGTCTTCCCTTCCCTCCCTCTTGCCCCTTGTCTTCCCTCCCTCTTGCCCCTCCGTCTTCCCTCACTCTTGCCCTTCCCTCCCTCTTGCCCCTCGTCTTCCCTCCCTCTTGCCCCTTGTCTTCCCTCCCTCTTGCCCCTCGTCTTCCCTCCCTCTTGCCCCTCGTCTTCCCTCCCTCTTGCCCCTCCTTCCCTCCTCTTGCCCCTCCTTCCCTCCCTCTTGCCCCTCGTCTTCCCTCCCTCTTACCCCTCCTTCCCTCCCTCTTGCCCCTCCTTCCCTCCCTCTTGCCCCTCCTTCCCTCCCTCTTGCCCTTCCTTCCCTCCCTCTTGCCCTTCCTTCCCTCCCTCTTGCCCCTCGTCTTCCCTCCCTCTTGCCCCTCCTTTCCTCCCTCTTGCCCCTCGTCTTCCCCTCCTTCCCTCCCTCTTGCCCCTCGTCTTCCCCTCCTTCCCTCCCTCTTGCCCCTCGTCTTCCCTCCCTCTTGCCCCTCCTTCCCTCCCTCTTGCCCCTCGTCTTCCCTCCCTCTTGCCCTCGTCTTCCCTCCCTCTTGCCCCTCGTCTTCCCTCCCTCTTGCCCCTCCTTCCCTCCCTCTTGCCCCTGCGTCTTCCCCCTTCCCTCCCTCTTGCCCCTCGTCTTCCCTTCCCTCCCTCTTGCCCCTCCTTCCCTCCCTCTTGCCCCTCGTTCTTCCCTCTTGCCCTTCCTTCCCTCCCTCTTGCCCCTCGTCTTCCCCTCCTCTCCCTCCCTCTTTTGCCCCTCGTTCTTCCCCTTCCTTCCCTCCTCTCTTTGCCCCTCGTCTTCCCCTCCTTCCCTCCCTCTTGCCCCTCGTCTTCCCCTCCTTCCCTCCCTCTTGCCCCTCGTCTTCCCCTCCTTCCCTCCCTCTTGCCCCTCGTCTTCCCCTCCTTCCCTCCCTCTTGCCCCTCGTCTTCCTCCCTCTTGCCCCTCCCTCTTGCCCCTCGTCTTCCCCTCCTTCCCTCCCTCTTGCCCCTCGTCTTCCCCTCCTTCCCTCCCTCTTGCCCCTCGTCTTCCCTCCCTCTTGCCCCTCCTTCCCTCCCTCTTGCCCATCCTTCCCTCGTCATCACCCTCTCTTCCTCCCCTCCTTTCCCTTCTTCCCCCCCCCGTATATCCTCCCTCCTTTCCCTCATTCCCTCATCCCTTCCCTCCCTCCCCACTTCCCTTCTTTATCTCCCTTCCTTTCCTCCTTTCCCCTCTTCCCCTTGTTATCCCTTTCTTCCTTCCCTCTTCCCTTTGTCATCCCCCTCCCTGCCCCTTTTCCTTTCCCTCCTCCCTCCCCTCCTGTCTTTCCCTCCTCCCCTTGTCATCCTCCATTCCCTCCCTTTTCCCCTCGTCTTCCCTTCCCTCCCTCCCCTCGTCATCCCTTCCCTCCCTCTCTCCCACTTCCCCTCATTATCTCCTTCCCTCCCTCCCTTTTCCCCTCGTCATCCCATTCCCTCCCTCCCACGACCCCTTATCATCTCCTTCCCTCCCTCCCTTTTCCCCTCGTCATCCCTCCCTTCCCTCCCTTCTCTCCCTTCCCTCCCTGTTCCCCTCGTCATCCCTCCCTTCCCCCCTCCCCTCCCTTCCCTCCCTTCCCTCTGTCCTCTTCCCCCGAGGTCCCGGGCCGCCCTCCGAACGCGCCAAGGAAGCGCCGTTTCCGTGCAGGGATTCCGCGCCGAGTCCTACGCTCTGGGGCTGGCGTCGGAGGGGTCGGAGGGCCGTCGGAGGGCCGTCTACGGGCATGACGAAGGGCTCTGTGTTTCGAGAAGCACTTGTGGGGTTTTTTTCCGCCTCTCTTATCTGTCTCTCTCCTCGTCCTCTCTTTTTTTTCTCTCTTCTCTCTTTTCTCTGAAGAGGGAGAGGAGGGAGAGTGTGTTCAGATGTGGGTTTGCGATCTGCATGTTATGAGGTTATGATACATATTCATGTTTTCATTTAGAAGGAGGGGGGTAGGGGCGATTTTGTTGATTATGGAATTCCTTTAAAAAAATTCGCCCGTGTGTTTATTTCATTATTTAGTGGAATGTGAAAATCATCCGGAGGCTGCGCATGCCTTGCGTGACGTCACCGCGATTATGAATGGCTTGTGGCGGTTGTTACCAACAGCGAAATACTTTACATTTTGTTTTTTTACATTAGCGTATGTTGGTGGAGGAGACGTCGCTTTAGTTTCACGCTGAATTTCCTGTCTTATAAACACTCTCCATCCTGCTCTGTTGTGAGAGGAAGGCGAGGGTTGGGAAGCCGCCGTGATTTAAGGAGGAAGGTTCCCCGAGAGTTTGTGGTGGTAACAGTGCGGATGCAACATGGCAACTTCTCCAATCAGCTGATGGGCGTCCGAGCCTGCCTCACCGGAGCTTGGAGACAGGTAACTCAGTTCTCTCTCGTCTACCTTGTAGTAACTGGCCAGGAGTGCCCGGGCCAGGGGAGGGGAGTGCCAGAATGCCCTGTAATGGCGGCAGAAAGGGGAGGCGAAGCACGGCCAGCTGGTGTCGATATCTGCGGCGGCTTTGTTGTGATGGTGGCGCTGGCGGCAACCCCAGCACCACCTGCGCCCAGCTGATGGAGGCTCGGCCTTTGCTCCCCCTGCCACTCGATGCTCGTGCTCGGCCCTGTGGCTCGCGCGAGGCCTCGCACCTGCCTCGCACCTGTCGCACCTGTGCCTGGCGATGAGAGACGCCAAGCGGCCGAGGATCTGCGGTAGAAGGGGAGATGCGCGGGGACGTCGCCGAGGGGAGGCTGGCGGGCGGCTGGAGGCAGATGGGACGCCAGCATCTCTCGTGGGATGAGGCCACGGGCTAGAGGCGGGCGGAGGGGGAGGCTGTGGCGAGACGAGGGACACGAAGGACTCCTCGCGGCCAGCATCTGCTCTCGAAGGAAATAACGGAGGAAGGAAAAAAGTGACGATAAGAACTGTGCTTCAATGTGGCTAAGCGAAGAGGGTTCTGTGCCTAAGATTTGTGTGCTTTTTTTACTAAAGAAAATCTGATTTAAAACACAAGTGTTCGTGCAATTCTAGACAAATTGCTATATATAAAATGCTAAATGAAACATGACAATAAACAGTGTTTTCTTGTATGAACTGTGGCTTGGCGTTTCTTTATGAGAGAACGTCAATTCCGATGTTTATAGATGTGTTTACAAATGCCCCCTTGGTTACTTTCACGTGAAGGATATTGCTTTTGTCAGAGGAGTAAGAAGAAAGAGAAATGACGATGATAACACTTGGTGATAACGATAAAATGTGTAAAATGCGTGAACTTCAGAAACCTGTTCAAGGCATGAAAAGCTGTCGTCCTGTATATTGTAAATACGTAAGTAAAACATTAAAGAGACAGGCGTGTACATAGAACCTGTGTACATAGGACGTGTGTACATAGGACGTGTGTACACTGTGTATTTAATAGGGACTAGTACAGGGGATCTAGAAATGTATCCATTCATAAGTTGGATCTGATGAAATTAATATTCTTTTTTTTATTCTTTTTTTCTTTCTTTTTCGTAACTTTTCATTGGCGGCGGCTTTTATAACTTCCTCGGATCTGCTGTTGGTGGATTAAACTTGTGTTTGATTAATAAAGGAATGGTATTTGTCGATGCTAATGCTTTTGCGTATGCACAATTATACATGAATCATATAGGCCTACGTACGTGAATGTTTTTTACGCATAGGCCTACATACATAATGAGCTGTATATGCAGTTCTTGGAGACAGAGACACGTGAATGGATTCTCCCTCTCTCCCTCATTCCTTCCCTTCCCCCCCTCTCTCTCCCTCCTTCCCTCCCTTCTTTTCCCCCTCTTTCCCTCATTCCATTTCTTCTACCCCCCCCCACTCTCTCTCCCTCCCTCCTCTTCTCTTCTCTTCTCTTCTCTTCTCTTCTCTTCTCTTCTCTTCTCTTCTCTTCTCTTCTCTTCTCTTCTCTTCTCTCCTATCCTCTCCTATCCTCTCCTCTCCTCTCCTCTCCTCTCCTCTCCTCTCCTCTCCTCTCCTCTCCTCTCCTCTCCTCTCCTCTCCTCTCCTCTCCTCTCCTCTCCTCTCCTCTCCTCTCCTCTCCTCTCTCTCCCCCTCTCTCTCTCTCCCTCTCTCACCCCCTCCACTTCCCTGCCCTCCCTCTCTCACCCCCTCCACTTCCCTGCCCTCCTTCTCTCACCCCCTCCCCTCCTTCCCCTCACCCCCTCCCCTCCCCTCCCCTCCCCTCCCTCTCTCACCCCCTCCCTTCCCTCTCTCACCCTCTCCCTTCCCTCTCTCACTCTCTCACTCCCATTCTCTCTCTTTATATTTCTCCCTTTCTCCCTGTCTCCTTCTTCCTACCCTCTCCCCCCTCCCCCCTCCCTCCGTCT
>NC_091576.1:15828324-15833324 GCF_042767895.1 Penaeus vannamei
ATGTTTATCTGTCTGCCACCATATGCGTCTGTACCTGTCTGTCTGTTTATCTGTCAGTCTGTGTGTATATGTGCCTGTCTATCTGTCTGTCTGTTTCCCTCTGTTCGCGTGTATGTGTGTGCGTCTGTTTGTCTGTCAGCCTGTGTGCATGTGTCTGTCTGTTTGCCTCTGTTCGCGCGCGCGCGCGTGTGTGCGTCTGCGTCTACGTGTGAGAGAGAGTGTGAGTGTCTTTCTTTCGGTTTGTCTTGTGTGTCTGCCGCTGTGTGTCTGTCTGTCTGTCTTTTTATCTCTTTGTCTGCCTTTGTGTGTGCTTCTGTATGTCTGTCCATCCGCCCCTGTATGTGAATGTGTCTGGAAGGGGAAAGGGGAGGAGGAGACACTGAGTGAGGTAGAAGGGAAGTGACAGAAAGGACGGCATTGAATAGAAGGAAGGGGGAGATAATGAGAGAGAAGAGACGGCAGGTGAGAGGGGAGCAAGGAGGCGAAGAAGCGAATGGGGGGGGATGATAATAATGATAAGGATTAATGATGAGTAATAATGACTATAATAGTAATTATGATAATGATGATAACCACGCTGATAATAATAACATTGATAATAATAATATCGATGATAATGATAACGACAGTCATAGTAGTAGTAGTAATAATAATAATAATTAATGGCAGTTATAATCAAAATCATGATGACTAGTAATGATAATAACAATGATAATATTTATCATTATAACAATAATGATGGTAATGATGACAGATATAACAGTAAATATAATTACCACGATAACAGTAATAATGTGCGGGAAATTCGCGCAAAGACAACGCCAGTTTCCCTGTCCAATTGCGGCTGAAGGACTCCCTAAGCTTCAGTGTCCAAGTGCCTGTGCTGAAGGGCGGTGCCACTCGAGCTGTTCTGAGAATCGGAATTTGTTTTCGGAATTCGGCTGTGCTTTCATTTTCTTGTGATATCGTGTTATATTTTACATTTTAGAGACTAGAGGGTAATTTTCGATGTTTTGGTTGATTTTGAAGGGTTGTTGGTAGGTATATGATCATACTGTTTTTTCTCTTTTCTTTGCGCTGATTTGGCAACTGTGTTACGCAATAGTAAGGAAAGGATGAAGGCAAAGTTATGTTTTGTAATACCCTTGTCAATAACAAGGGTATTATTTTTTGTTAGTAACATGTATCACTGTTCATACAACCATCATTATCAACGTCATTAAACATCGTTCTTAACCCCAATGTCATTCCCACCATCGCTTCCGTCACATTTATTTCGCGCGCGGTCAGTTCCGTGTCGGGCTTTCCGTTTTCGTTCGGGATAACCGCTTGACTGACGTTGAGATCTCCGGGCGCGTCGCTTTATGCCCAGATCTCGGTGCGTTTTTTGTATGTCGTTGTCCAGTACCATTTTTTCCCCCGTTTCTTTTACCTTCGTCTGTGTTAGCTTGAGTATTTTGTGGGGGGTATTTTTTTTTTTTTTTTTTTTTTTTTTTGCGATTGTAATTTTTTTTTCTTTTATGGCGAAGTATGGTTATAAAGTGTTTTTATTTCTAGGGTTAAGATGTGTCATTCTTAGTATTGTTATCATTATTAATGATGCTCTTCTTACCATGATTGTTAACAGGCCTTGTGTGTCTGCTGATGTTACTATTATTAACACTCTTGTCATTCTGCCATAACTGCGAGTGCTAATATTACTGTAATTATTCTTGCAAACATAATAGACGATGATACAATTAGATTAGATAAAAACAAGAGCAACAATTATTATTGCCATAAGGCCAAATGTTACTCTTTCTACATTTGCTTTAATTTTATCAAAGATCCATATTTCTGTTTTTTATCACTTGTATTTTTTACTGTCACTCATACTTCTACAACAATAGTTGTAATTACTTTTTTGTATAGCATAGTGTAGTATTGCTAATGTTATTACAACTACCCATGCTACTTCTGCAGTTGCTACAAACTAATTGTACTCCTAAAATTGTAGGTGCTACTAGACCTCTTGTAACATTGGCTTTTAAAATTACTCTCAACTGTGTTCTACCACTACTGCTACTACTATTACTTCTGCGACTTTGATTAGGCCTACTACAACTGTTACTAACAACAGATTACTTTTGTTGTTTATATAGCAATTACTCTGTTTACCTTTGTGTCCTGATTACTATTTAATGCAACTGCAATAACAGGTCTCTTATTATCACCACCATTACTGGACTGCATATTAATTATGGTAATTATGTAAGTATTTGTAGTAGCTACTACTAATGCAGATACTACTAGTAGTGCGTAGCACTACTACTGTGACAGTTTTGATTCCTCAGGCCTACTGCTATTGCTACAACCGTTCTTTAAGTGACTGATAACTAATACTTCTGGTACTATTAATAACCCTACTACTACCTATGTTAATTTCTTTACACATCTCCCTCAGTGCTAATGGTTATTATCAATACTGTAGAATACTGTTTTTTTTTTCCCCTTAACAGTGTTAATCTTTTCGGTGTTATACATTTAGTTTACCATCATCATCAAAAAGCAGCAACACAGAAATGATGGCAGTCTGTGTTATCAAAATTACCATGAAGGTTAATTATTATGATTCTTATCATCCTTGCCATCAGTATCACAGTGCAAATACAATCCATCAGCATGGATATAATTATAATTTCCCGAACAGCCAAAACTCAAAAGTAACGTTTTCCGTTTGTCTCCCCCTTTTAGGCATGCCTGTGATAATGGGTGTGGACCATGGATAATGAACAGCCGCATCAGGAACTGGTGAAATGTGTGGTTGTGGGAGACACAGCGGTGGGCAAGACCCGCCTTATCTGCGCTCGGGCCTACAACAAGCAGTTCTCTCTCTCACAGCTGCTCAACACACATGTGCCCACTGTCTTTGCCATCGACCAGTACAGGATATACAAGGAGGTAATAATTGTTTTCTGTCCAGCAGTGCATGTACGTTAAATCTTCCCTGTGTCATGTGTAGACATTAGCTAATCACCTAAGGGTAGGGTTTATGACTTTTTCCAGGTATTTGAGGGGAGATGAATAAAATAATGATCATAGTTGCCTGCATTTACTTACTGAAAAAATGGCAATTTTGATATATCATAATTAATAATTAACAGTGTTTATGTAGCACATTCGTATTCTTTTGGGGGCGTAACATATGCAATGTACACTAATGACCATCGTACATTATCAGTTTTATCAGAGGCATGTCTGAAACATTACTTTTTAATGATAGATGTATTGCCTTTGTAGCTTAAGCACGGAAAAAGAAATGAGAACTTGCGTATTTCAAAGGATGCTTAGCAATTAAATGATATGAAAAGTTTTTCTTTCTTTCTCTCTTTTCTCTTTCATTAAGAAAGAAAATATGATTGGGGATTCTTGTCTCAAAATGTTGAGTATGGAAAAAAAAATTCTTGTTTTCTTTCCACATGTCTCTCTCAATCTGTCTCTGTCTATATACCCATCTTACTCTCTGTCATTCTTTGTTTTTGATTATTAAATGCTGTACAAAATTCATAGATCTTTTCCTTTCTTTCCTGTGGCAGCTTAATTTGATATGTCTGACTTTTCTTTTTTTTTCTTCTTTCTTTCTTTTTCATTTTCTTTTTTTTTTTTTTTAGCATGATCTCTCATTTTATATTGTTTCATAATACTCTTTCCTCATTATCTTTAACATATCAAGGCAACTGATGATGTTAGAATAATTTTAAAAGCTGATCTTTCCAATTTTTAGTAACTTTTTTTTTTAAGATCAGATTCTTTGAGACTTCCTCTTAGCAAGCCTAAAGCTCAGACATAGGTGGACATAACCACTCTTGGATTTCAGGTTTTGGAACGGTCTTGTGTGGTAGTTGACGGTGTGAATGTCTCCCTACGATTATGGGACACATTTGGGGACCATGACAAAGACCGGCGTTTTGCCTACGGCAGGTTAGTGCTGCTTTGTCTGGGAGTTATGATCATGTGAAGCTTTGAACAATGCAATTTTATGAATTGGATTTTGTTATTATTATTATTAGTGTTGTTTTTTTTATTGTTTAACATTATTGATATTGTTATTCGTATTAGTGTTGTTATATTCATCATCATTATTGGTGTGAGATTATTAATCCACTTATCCTCAGATGAATATGATAACATTCATTATTCTAGTTTTTAAAAGCAATTTACGACTTTAGTTAAGAATGAAGTATTGCTGATGTTCACCTTTGCACGTTCCATTTTTATGAATCCAAATATCTACTTTTCTATCCACATGTATGATTAATGATACTAAGACCCACCCTAACACTCTCCAGGTCAGATGTGGTGCTGCTATGTTTCTCCGTGGCAAATCCAGTGTCTCTGCGAAACTGCCGGGTGATGTGGTACCCAGAGATCCGGCGTTTCTGCCCCAACACTCCAATCCTCCTCGTGGGTTGCAAGAATGACCTTAGATATATTTGTAAAGATGAGCAGTACTTGAGTTATTGTCGAGACAGGTCTCCTCTCGTCAGGTACGTTGCTGTTGGTGCTTGGATGCTTTTAGATGTTTTTATGGATATTTGATAGGACTTTAAGCTTTGGAACTTTTTATATATATATATATATATATATATATATATATATATATATATATATATATATATATATATATATATATATATATATATATTCTCAGTATATGTTCCATATGTATTTGAATTAGCATATATTGATAACTATCTCTTTATCTCGATAGACCAGTCCGGGAGTGTGACTTGGTCATGCCATGTGAAGGAAGAGCAGTTGCACGTGAGATTGGTGTAGAATATTATGAGACATCGGTGCTTACTTACTTTGGGGTAAATGAGATATTTGACAATGTGATTAGAGCCGCCCTCATATCCCGGAGACAACAGCGCTTCTGGATGACCAACCTCAAGCGCGTCCAGCGACCTATGTTACAGGTATGGGGGTTTGTAGGTTTCTGATGTGTTACAAAATGTGTC
>NC_091576.1:15838324-15843324 GCF_042767895.1 Penaeus vannamei
CAGAAAATCAAGCATATCTAAATAGACATCGATGGCCTCCTGTCTGGTACGTACTTGGAGTATTATGGGAACAATTTTGTAATAGATCTTATAACAAAAGTATCTGTATTTCATGCTGACTTATAGATTGCAACAGAGAAACAGTTGATGATTGAATTCCATTTACATCACTTTTTTCTCTTTACAAAACATCTATGTAACAAAGTAATGTGTCAGTATTTCTCTTATCATTTTATGAAAAATAGAAACAGTTGTAATTTACTTCAGTGTATTTTATTTATTTATATATTTATTTTTAGGATTTGATTTATTCTTATGAGAAATCCCCTCCCCCCATTCTCTTTTTCTTTTTCTTTTGAGAAAGGAAAATTCTGTCCCTTGTGTACTTTTATCTATTGTAAAGCAGTAAGTAATATATGTTATTATGTCTTTAGAATAATTATAATATTCAGGTGTAGGGAATCCATGTGAGAATCTCTGATGTGTGTCATGAAATATAACAAAAAACAAGTAATGATGAAGGACTTGTATCCATGATTATAATTATATACATTGTGAACATGTGTTTTGGCCCAGTTCTCAGATAAGACCAGGATTTAGAAGATTCCAGAATTATATTTGTACACATTTAGAACTGACTCACCATGTATGAATCCAACCAGTATGAAGGGAATATGTACATATTTATATCTATATATGATAAGTTTGGATGTAAGTGCTAATTATGCTTTCTTTCAACAGGTACCTCAAAGACTATGACTATTATGAGAGGTGTTTAGTTGAGCGACAGCGAGAAGAAAACCCCATCAAGCCCCTGAAAAGGTCTCGGAACACAGCTGGCTGTCTCTGCTTCACATCCAAGAGTCGCAGGAATGCAGAGAAACAAAACTATCGCACAATGTAATTAATACTTTTTTTACGTTCTATTGATCAGAGGATAGCTTATAGTATCCAGACGTCCCAGTTTGCGCATCTCATTGCCGTGATGCCATCTTTGATATTTTTATATGGTGATATAGAAATATTTCATGATCTCTCTCTTTTCTTTACATGGCATTGTTATTAATGTAAAGCATAGACATGGAATAAAGTATCATTGATTGCATCACTATTAGCCAGTGCTTTGTTCATAGTGTTTGTCTGCCATTTTGGTGATCATGCCACTTTTTGTTTTTGTCCTTGTTTTGAAACTTATATGTATGTGTATGTGTGTTCTTAGTCAGAGTAAAGTAATAGGTAAAAGTACATTACTAGCTTGATTCTAATAGATGTACACACGTGCACCACATGCAGTCAGTATATATATTTTTTTTTTATCAATTAGAACACAATATTGGATTTTTTTTTTTCTTTTTTCTTTTTTTTTAGCATTAATCCTAGTTTTTGCCTAACTTTACTTTATATTTTATTATTATTTATTGTTTTAGCCCCCACACAACTTTGAGGTTAATTTTCTGAAGCCACACTAATTTTATAGAAGAGCCATGGACACCTTAAGCCTGTTGCGTGCATCTTTGAGAAGGATCAGGAGATGGAGCCCTGCCAGCTAGTGGGACAGACAGGCAGGAGTCTGTCACAGCCTTCTACAAATTCTTTTGTTACTGCTCGGCCTTTTTTTCATCATTATTTATGTTTATTGTCTTTTTTTTTTTTTTTTCTTTTTTTTTTTCTTTTTACAAAATGCTTTGGACTGTGCATTTGGCCAATGCTATGTGTACTTTTTTTCTGATATGATTGAATTTTTGTACTCCTAAGTGTATGGAGGCACGGCTTTTCATTATGACAATAAACCATAGTTTGTATGTTAACACAGTGATTATCGAATCATTACTAATCACATGAGTCATTTAACTTTAAGTATTAGACACAATTAATAGCCATGATAGGCATTTCTGTGTAAACCAAACCCCAAAGTACAAGTGATTAATCACCAAAGGTAAAAGATTTGTCTTTTAATCATTATTATTTTTTCATAATGCATTGTTGTCTTAGTAATATTAACTGAATATGGCACATCATATATCAAGTACTGTTTTGTTTTTTTACAAATACTTTACTAATAATCCAAAGGGCCCAAAGACTATGATTTTTTTTCTTGATTCTTGAATTCAGAGATAGATGGAAATTAGACATATTTTTAGGTTTTGACACTAAGGAGTAACTGATGTTTGTGTAAATTTGGAAGGGTTGTGAGGAAACTTTATTGGTTTTATTTTAACAAATTCCGGATTTGTACAATACAAAGAGGTATAGAATGTATTTGGTTGTAGTTGATTAAAAGGAATTTGGTATTAGATCTTTCAATCTTAGCCACATGCTGCCAGGGATGACGTGTGTACATGCCGTGGCCGTTGTATGTTTGATTATTAATTGTTTTTACACATAGATGGCTCTACAAGTACTGAGACACCAATAAGCCAGACGAGAACTACCTGTCTTACTTGTTTACCATTTTCCGTGATTTTTTATAATATTTTCTGGTATTTAATATTGCTGTTAGTAATGTTAATAACACTATAGTAATTATGATGTTTATCATAAGAATAACAGTATCAATATTGATAGCATTAGTAAAAAAAAAAAAGAAAAAAAAAACATTTTTCCTCTCAAGGAAAGGTGAAATCAGTTGAGGTCATAAATCTCTTAAATGACTCCTTTGTGGCTTAGTACTGGCAGAGCCATCTATGTGAAGTGACTTTTAACAAAACAATATTAGAGTAAACACAACATTTTCAAGAGGGTAGTGGGTTCGAAAAGGCAGATAGTTTTTTATCAGTTCATATTTGTTTATTGTTGTGTTTCTGTAGAAAAGAGACTAAGCACAAAATTGCCTAGGTTCCTTTTGTGAATTTTTGATTGGTAGTCATTTGTCTCGAAAAGATTATAATGAATGCATTGTCAACTATACCTCAGGTTATTAGTCACTATCAGTCCATGATACTACTAGTATTTTGGATACTGATAAAAAGCCCAGTATAAAAGAGGAGTAAAGTTTCAAGTTATTTGAAAGTATTATATTTGTTAAAGATAAAAACAGAACTAGCTGAAATGATATAGGAATGTACATATTACTTTAAACAAATTAATTGCTATTAGGACAAAGTCAAAACTCAAATTTAGCAACTTTTGAAGTTGTTACCCTCTTTTCAACAAATTTTGTAATGAGTGATATTAATTATTATCATCTTATATATAGGGAATTAAAAACCTTTGACTTTAAGGGGAATGTTTTTAACTCATGCCAACTGAAAGAAACAAAAGAGAAGGAAAAACCTTATGGTTCTTAATTAGCGTGGTGTTCAAGGATATATATATATATATATATATATATATATATATATATATATATATATATATATATATATATATATATATATATATATATATATATATATATATATATATATATATATATATATATATATATATATATATATATATATATATATATATATATACATACATATATATATATACACACACATATATCATGCTAAGTACAGTCTCCTTTGTTTTCCGCACCCACAGCAAAATGTGATATTGCCTGGACCATTTTCTTTTTCTTTTTTTAGGATTAGATTAGATAAAAATGTTCTTGTTTATCTTATAGATCCAAACCTTTTTAAGTCATGACTTTTGATTCCATTCATGTTAATTCAGACAGTAGATGTAATTTATACTTTGTCCCACATGTTGTCAAGTACACATCTAGCGCAGTTCTCATCATAGGAAAATATTTGATGTATGATTCCACACTTCATATCCATGTCTAATTTAAGAAGGTTTGGTAGATATAAAAGCTTTACAGCAAGCTTTTTATATTATTATTATTGTTATCATTATTATTATTAATTTCACCATCAAATGTAAAGCTTTGTGGGAAAAAAAAATTATTCTTAAAAAGAGTTTAGGTGATAAAGCTTTCCCATGTTTTTATAATGTAATAACAGGAGATGTTGGTGTATTGTTATTAGAGAGTGCATGTAAGAAAGTGTTGTGTGCATAGTTATAGTTTGGGAGTGAATACAATTACCTAAGGGTATAACACAGCCCATCCATTGTAATCGGCCATATCATTTGCAGGTACTTTGAAATGGACGGTTGATTAGGTTCTTGCACATGTTGAAAAGAAGGCATCTTAGATACAAGGAATTGCAAGTGAAGTTCACAAAAGTATTTAGATCTTGAAATAGCATCTAGTCTGAAAGCCATTCATTGCTCACTCAACGACCAAGCTTTTTCTTAGTGAATGGTAGATTGATAGTTGTGACATGATGATTATAAAAAAGATGGGCTTGATTTGTGGAAGTAAATGCAGCTTTTTTCCTATAGACATTGTGTTGTGATATTACTAAAAAATACAAGAACTAATTATCATTTTATATTTATTCAGAAAGATGGTTCAACTTCCACTTTGGTTACAGAACTATGGGTTATTTTTCCAAAAATAGCCATGGGATTTTAGGTAACTAATAATCATTCATATAATGAAGAGTGCAAAAGTACAAAATTAGGCATTAATCCTAAAACATGATTTTGCCCTTTCCCAAAATATTTGAAATGGGAATTCCTACAATATTGAATTTCTTTTGATATACAGTATATTTGAATTTGTATCTTCCCCTCCAAAATATGAAAGATATATTTATACACAGTCAGATGAATATGGTTTAAAACAAACAAATGGTATATCTGCATAATTTTTAAACAGATTTTGGCAGACTTTTTTACTTTCATTATAGAATCTCTGAGGGATCCTTTATATGATTATCCTAGTCTTCCCTCACATTATTTTCTAGCTGACTGTGAAGCCAGTGAAAAGGCCACACTGAAAACTGAAAAGGTGGAATACTGTCTCTGAAAATATTTGTGAGCAAAGAATGATATAGTCTTCATTTTGTACACAGCTGGAATAGGAAAGATAATGCTACTGTTTTCACCTCACTGACATATTTGAAACACTTTTCTATTTTGATTTTCAAACTGAAAGGTGTTTTTAC
>NC_091576.1:15891512-15904012 GCF_042767895.1 Penaeus vannamei
TAAGTATAGATGTGTTAGTATAGATGTGTAAGTATATATGTGTAAGTATATGTGTAAGTACATGTGTAAGTATATGTGTAAGTATATATGTGTAAGTATGTATGTAAGTATATATGTGTAAGTATATATGTGTAAGTATATATGTGTAAGTATATATGTGTAAGTATATATGTGTAAGTATATATGTGTAAGTATATATGTGTAAGTATAGAAGTGTAAGTATAGATGTGTAAGTATAGATGTGTAAGTATTTATGTGTAGGTATATATGTGTAAGTATATATGTGTAAGTATATATGTGTAAGTATATATGTGTAAGTATATATGTGTAAGTATATATGTGTAAGTATATATGTGTAAGTATGTATGTGTAAGTATATATGTGTAGGTATATATGTGTAAGTATACATGTGTACGTTTATATGTGTAAGTATATATGTGTAGGTATATATGTGTAAGTATATATGTGTAAGTATATATGTGTAAGTATATATGTGTAAGTATATATGTGTAAGTATATATGTGTAAGTATATATGTGTAAGTATGTAAGTATATGTTTAAGTACATATATGTGAGTACATATGTGTAAGTACATAGGTGTAAGCATATATGTGTAAGTATATATGTGTAAGTATATATGTGTAAGTATATATGTGTAAGTATATATGTGTAAGTATATATGTGTAAGTTATATATATGTATATATAATCATATATGTACATATATGTATATATATGTATACATATGTAGATATATGTATGCATATATATGAAATAAATTTATGCACATACACCTCCATCTATGCTTTGGATATCGACATAGTAAAGTATCCATCAATCATGAATCCGAAAAATAACAGCACTGGTTTCTGATGAATGAGGAAAGGGTTATTTTCATGGATATTATTTGACATTATTTCGGCCTCTCTCAAATGATGTTATTGAATATGTGTATATGTATCATGTGTGTGTATATATATGTGTATATATATGTGTATATATATGTGTATATATATGTGTATATATATGAGTATATATATGTGTATATATATGTGTATATATATGTGTATATATATGTGTATATGTATGTGTATATATATGTGTATATATATGTGTATATATATGTGTATATATATGTGTATATATATGTGTATATATATGTGTATATATGTGTATATATATGTGATATATATATGATATATATATGTATATATGTGATATATATGTATATATGTGATATATATGTATATATGTGATATATATATATATATGTGTATATATGATATATATGTATAAATGTGATATATATGTGATATATGCGTATATATGTGTATATATGTGATATATATGTGTATTTATATATGTATATATGTGTATATATGTGTATAATATGTATAATATGTATAATATGTATAATATGTGTATATGTATATATATATATGTATATAAATGTATGTATATGAATATGTGTATATATATGCACATGTGTATATATACTTACAAGTTTATATATATGTATTTATATATGTGTAAATATACTTACATGTTTATATATATGTATATATGTGTATATATACTTAAATGTTTATATATATGTATATATATGTGTGTATATACTCACATGTTTATATATATGTATATATATGTGTGTATATACTCACATGTTTATATATATGTATATATATGTGTATATATATGTATATGTATGTACATATTTGCATATTTATGTGTATATATTTGTATGCATGTATATACAAGTGTATTTATACTTATGTATATATGTATGTATATGTATAGATGTGTAAGTATATATATATGTATATATAATTTTATATGTACATATATGTATATATATGTATATATATGTATACATATGTATATATATGTATACATATGTATATATGTATACATATGTATACATATGTATACATATGTATATATATGTATACATATTAATATGTATATATGTATATGTATACATATTAATATGTATATATATGTATACATATGTATATATATGTATACATATGTAAATATATATATATGTAAATATGTATATATATGTATATATGTATACATTTTTAGATATATGTATGCATATTTATGAAATGTATTGAATAATTTATGCATATACAACTCCATCTTTGCTCTTTATATCGATTTATGTATCCATCTAATGTGAATCCGAAAGAAGAAAAAACAGTACTGGTTTCTGATGTATGAGGAATGGGTTAATTTGATGGATAATATTTGACATTAATATTGCACAAAATTGGCCTCTGTCAAATCATGTTATTGAAATTTGTAATGAATTGCTATTAAACGTTCAAATTACTAACTGAAAACGAAAGGTGCCATCATATCACGTCCCAAAAGCTTTTTCCCAAACCATCTACTTTCCCCAGGTCGTCCCTCAAATCCCAGTTCCTAAGATCACGTATCATACATAAAACACTCCGGACACTTGCCTCATCACTCAATTTCTTTTCAGCCAAAAGATCACAATGAAGTTTCTTGCAGTCTTCCTCCTAATGGCCTTCCTCGTGTCTGGGACTTTGGGCTTCGTTCTGCCGATCCCGCTTCCTGTGCCTCTGCTCAAGGGACTGGACGTCAGCCTCGCTCTGGGAGATCAGCCTATATTTGTTCCTGCTGATCATGGACGCACACTTGTACCTGCACACCAGTTTCAGCAGCACCACTACTAGCATTGATAAATAAAGTGCATATTTCTATCCATGTTTTTCTGTGCCTTTATGCCAGCTTCATGAACGCCGCTATTAACATCGATAAATAAATAAATTTGTCCATCGTGATTTTTTACTGCAGTGAATCATGTGTGTATATATATCATGTATATACATATATAAATATATGCCATTAAACGTATATATACACATGCATATGTAATACAAACATGCATGTATCATATAATTAGATATGTATACATGTGTATATATTACATATAGGCATTTATATACATATTACATATAGGCATTTATATACATATTACATATAGGCATTTATATACATATTACATATAGGCATTTATATACATATTACATATAGGTATTTATATACATATTACATATAGGTATTTATATACATATAACATATATGTGATTTTTAGTTAAACTATTATGTATATATATGTACATATATTTATATATATATTATAAATTGTATATAAATGTATATCCCTATTACAGAAATGTAATTATGTATGTAAAACATTATGTATATATATGTACATATCTATTACATGCATGTTTCTATGCCTGTAAACATATTGTGCACATATATCTATATAGGAATATATATTTATGTTTATATGTACATATGTGTATATATGTATACATATGTATGAAAACATATGTTTACATATGTATAAGAATATATTATGTATATGTATGCAAATATATTATGTGCATATATGTATGTAAAAACATGTATGTTTACATATGTTTACATATCTGTATAAGAATATATTATATATATGTATACCTGCAAATATAATATGTATATATGTTTATATATATAGATATTGTATATATATTGTGTATAAATAGTATATACATTATGTATATATATTGTATATATGGAGCATATAAATTGCATATATATATAATGTATATATATATCATGTATATCTATTGTATATCTATTGTATATATATATTATGTATATATATTATGTATAGATATTATGTACATATATTATGTATATATATTATGTATATATATTATGTATATATATTATGTATATATATTATGTATATATATTATGTATATATATTATGTATATATATTATGTATATATATTATGGATATATATCATGGATATATATTATGTATATATATTGTATATATATGATGTATATATATTATGTATATATATTGTATACATATTGTATAAATAAGTATATATATCATATGTATATATGTATATATATATGTATGGGTATTTATATGCATATATGTATATATATGTATATATGTGTATATATATGTACATATGTGCATATGCGTGTGTATATATATATATATGTATATATATGTATACATATGTATACATATGTATATATATGTATACATATGTATATATATGTAATTATATATGTATATATGTATATATATGTAAATATGTATATATATTTATATATGTATACATATTTAGATATATGTATGCATATTTCTGAAATATACAGAATAATTTATGCATATATAACTCCATCTTTGTTCTTTATATCGACTTATGTATTCATCTAATGTGAATCCGAAAGAAGAAAAAACAGTACTGGTTTCTGATGTATGAGGAATGGGTTATTTTGATGGATAATATATGACATTTATATTGCATAAAATTGGCCTCTGTCAAATCATGTTATTGAAATTTGTAATGAATTGCTATTAAACATTCAAATAACTAACTGAAAACGAAAGGTGCCATCATATCACGTCCTAAAAGCTTTTTCCCAAACCATCTACTTTCCCCAGGTCGTCCCTCAAATCCCAGTTCCTAAGATCACGTATCATACATAAAACACTCCGGACACTTGCCTCATCACTCAATTTCTTTTCAGCCAAAAGATCACAATGAAGTTTCTTGCAGTCTTCCTCCTAATGGCCTTCCTCGTGTCTGGGACTTTGGGTTTCGTTCTGCCGATCCCGCTTCCTGTGCCTCTGCTCAAGAGACTGGACGTCAGCCTCGCGCTGGGAGATCAGCCCATATTTGTTCCTACTGATCATGGACGCACACTTGTACCTGCACACCAGTTTCAGCAGCACCACTACTAGCATTGCTAAATAAAGTGGATGCGTATCCCTGTTTTTTCTTTACTCTAGGAGAAAAGCTAAATCCTTCGATAATTTTTCGATAACAATGAATGCTACCATAGTAGCATCACTACTAGCATTGATAAATAAAGTGCATATTTCTATCCATGTTTTTCTGTGCCTTTATGTATATAAATACATATATGTATGTAACATGTATTTAAAATACATGTTTAAAAAAATGTATATGTATATATTGTATATAAGTACATATATTATGTATTAAAATGTATATATATATGATGTGCATATATGTATATATATTATGTATATATATTGTATATATACTATGTATTAAAATGTATAAACATATATTATATATTCATGTGTATATGTGTATGTGCATATATATGTATTTGTATATATATGTACATATGTATATATTTGTATATATATGTACATATGTATATATTTATATATATATGTGCATATGTATATATGTGTATATATATGTATATATGTGTATATATATGTATATATGTGTATATATGTGTATATATATGTATATATGTGTATATATATATGTATATATGTGTATATATATGTATATATGTGTATATATATGTATATATGTGTATATATGTGTATATATGTGTATATATGTGTATATATATGTATATATGTGTATATATATGTATATATGTGTATATATATGTATATATGTGTATATATATGTATATATGTGTATATATATGTATATATGTGTATATATATGTATATATGTGTATATATATGTATATATGTGTATATATATGTATATATGTGTATATATATGTATATATGTGTATATATATGTATATATGTGTATATATATGTATATATGTGTATATATATGTATATATGTGTATATATATGTATATATGTGTATATATATGTATATATGTGTATCCATATGTATGTGTGCATATATGTATATCTGTGTATATATTAAAGATCATGTCCTAGGTATAAAATACTCCAAAAAAAAACCTGCCTTATCATTAAACCTTCAGGACAGTACAGGGGTAACGCGCCGGTCTCTAATCCGAGGGGTTGGCGGTTCGCGCCCCGACCAGGTGTGAGAAGTTGCAGTTGTCGCCCTGAGGTAATTGCTGTGGCTGGGCACCACGGTGGGTAAGGACTAACCTCTGTCGCACTAGCTGACACACGTTGATCGAGTCAACATTAGTCGGCACGGGCCGGGCGAAGCTCAGCTTCGCATATCGGACCTATCTTTTCCTTGTCTCATAACTCGATTATTTTCTGATTTTTATCCCTATTAAAACTAACCAAAACACATTTTAAATCGTCGTCTGGAGTATACTGTAGATTGAAGATGTGCATGTGTGTATATACATATTTTATGTATGTCATAAATATGATATATATCATATATATACACACATAAATATAATGAATTGCATATATTATCATAATTCATATTAAGTTTTACAAATATACCATATACATTATATATATCGTATATCATATACATTATGTATATCATATAACACATACATTATAAATATCATATATCATATACATCATTTATATACTTTATATTTTGTATTATATATATCATCCTTTATATATATTGTTTATACGATATTATATATGATATTTATTATATATATGTTATATAAATTATAACATAAATTATATATATTATATATATTCTATATATCATATATGTTATATAAATTATAACATATAAATTATATATATTATATATATGTATATCTTATATATTATATATATTATATATTATATATACATTATATTATATTTATTATATATTTTATATATTATATATATTACATATTTTATATATATCATAAATCATACATATACATATGTATATGTATATATATTGATTACATATATTATAGTTATTATATACATTATAGATTCCATATACTATATACATCATGTATTATATACAGGTGGTCACGTACTTGCGATCTTCCGAGTTACAAATTTCGGTACATACGAACAAAGCTGTCAAGAGGGAGTGAGAGTAGCGCGCGTCGTAAACTATAGCTCTCTCACTGTACCCACAAGGTCTCATTCAAACGTGTTGTATGCTCTCCAGAAAACTTTGAGATTTTGTGATTATTTTTGTAATTGTATTTTTGCTAAATACGATAAAATAAAAGAGTTATGGCTAAATCTCTGACCCCCCCCCCCATCCGCCTCCGGCTCCGATATTTACTTTGTCGCGTCTGAGCAAATATACCCAACATTTTTTTTTTTTTTTTTGGATTTTTCGATTTATTTTGGTATTCTCTAGTAACTAGCTGGCAACTCTGTTTGCAGCACAGCTGGCAGTCACTACAAAGAGACAAGGTTGGCAATCACCAGGAGAGAGCGGAATGAGATGAAGTCCGTCCCATACGTCGGGGCAACAACGCCCTCATCACATAATAGGCCACTACTAATGATGAATGTTATTCCTGTAACTAATAAGCATAATATGATGAGAAATACATCTCAATCACAGCTGCAGCAATTGTTTATTCATATGAAATTCCTCGAGAAGCACTGCAAGCAAGCACTCCTTGCCATTAGTCATTTGGAAAAAGGGGGGGGGGGTAAACTTCAGAATACATGTGAATGCCATAGAATGCATCAAGGTTGACTCAGATATCAGATTTCCAAAGAAAAAACAAATGGAGGAAAAATATCCTCAACTTCAAAGCCTGATATCTCAAAACTTCGTTCGTATTAGATGAGTCGTTCTACGGTACAATATCGGTACAATACTCAAGAACAAGGATAAGATTATGGAACATGTGAAAAGTTCAGTCCCTATGCATTCTACTGTTATTAGTAAGAAACGTGGAAAAGTGATTGCAGAACTTGAAAAACTTCTGAGCATTTGGATGAAGGTTGTTCAAAGCACATTAAAAACCACCGAAAACCACTGCATTGTTTATACCGGAACGTCCGAAAGTAGAGCTAGTTGTATAGAAATCATAACATACCGTACGCCCTACTACGGACATACGAACAGCCTACCGGAATGGAACCTATATATACTACATATTATATATCATATACATTATATATATATATATATATATATATATATATATATATATATATATATATATATATATATATATATATATAGAGAGAGAGAGAGAGAGAGAGAGAGAGAGAGAGAGAGAGAGAGATAGATAGATAGATAGATAGATAGATAGATATACCGATCTGACCAACTTCTCACCTGACGGAGGACTCCTTTGTTATTATTATGGTTGGCATTGTTGTTGTTGATATCAATGTTGTTTTTGCCTTCATTATTATTGTTTTAGTTTTGTAATCTATACTGCTATTGTTGTGGTTATTGCTTTTTTTCATTGGAGAAAGCGAAAGAATAGAATTTATCTGTATTAACGAACACTTAGTTTATAATTCCAAATCACGTTTCTCGCTGCATGTCCTGCTGTCAAATAGCATCATTGCAATGTAAACGTGACCCGAATTTGCAATATTCGTTCTCCCGTTTAATTACAATTAAAGGAACGCTGTTTGTGTTTTGGTTTTGAGAATATTAATTGTTCCTTGATTTCACTTCAGTCTCAGTAATTGCAAAATCAAGGGCATGTACTGGCATCTGCAATATGTTAATTCTACAATGCACTGCACGACTGACCTGTTCCCATTGCAATCCAAACACGACAAGAATTTTATATATATATATATATATATATATATATATATATATATATATATATATATATATATATATATATATATATATATATATATATATATATATATATATTCATGACAGTGGTAGGATTTTTACTGATTATTCATGTTATCATGATTATAAAAATGCAAAAAATAATTTGTTGCGCCTCTTTTTTCGAGACCAAACAAATGCTCCAATGAATAAGTATTCGTTATTCGTATGATGTAGTGGAATAACTCTTGGTCGAGTTTGATACGGATTAAATAATATAGTTTGTAGAGGAACTAAATCAGGGAAATGTATTTTCTGGGTTTATTATTGTTATTTACATTTGGATTTGTGTGCATCAGGATACTAAGAATAAAGAATAGATGATGATGATGATGATGATGGTGGTGGTGGTGATAATATTAATAATGGCGATGATAAAGATAGTAATTATCATTACCTTAGTTTTCTTGATAATAATGATGATTATAGTAATGGTACTACTAATAAATATGATGGCAATAGTAATGATGATAATGACAATGATAATAAAATGATGAAAATGAAAATAGTAATAATGATAATGACTGTAATAATAATGAAACTGATAAAAAGTATTGATAATGATGATATAATATGATGATGATAATGATGATCTTAATCATTATCATTATCATAAGTACAATCATAATCAATATAATATAATTATAATAATAAAACTAATAATGATTATAACATTGTGGTAAAATTGTGGGAAGCCCGACTCAGTTCATAATACGACATGCATATTTGCCGGACATATAGGCAAATAAAAGTATATCTATCAGATGGAGAAATGTGCATTTATTTACATGGCTTTGTGTATGATTATTCATTGGGTCGGGCCTCGCACAATTTTAACAAACCGATGATAAGTATAAAATGTATCACACACAGAATTTCAAGGTAATTAGACCTGTTCTTCTAATGATGTTAAAAATTCTGAATATGAGAATCAAATCATCCCCAAAACATGTATCGCTTTCTAATCAGGAAGAATAATGAAATAAAGGCATAAAAAACTACGGTTTGTGTAAGTTTAGCGTATCATTATTATATGCTTCGTAGAATTATGAAAAAACAACATGTAGAGGGGAAGTAGAAAGCACACAACAACAGTCGCTAGCACAGTGTATTAGCATAATGCTGTCCTCAGACGAATCTTCCTCTTTTCATTGCTATTTTAATATCACCAAAAGTGTTTTTTACTCTTTTGTTGTTCGTCCAAAGCATTAAAAAAAAAAAAAAAAAAAAAAAAAAATCAGGGATGGACAAATTTATTTATTTATCGATTAGCAGTGACGTTGCTGAAACTGGCATGAAAGTGTGCGTCCATGATCAGCAGGAACAAATATCGGCTGATCTTCCAGAGCGAGGCTGACGTCCAGTCCCTTGAGCAGAGGCACAGGAAGCGGGATCGGCAGAACGAAGCCCAAAGTCCCAGACACGAGGAAGGCCATTAGGAGGAAAATTGCAAGAACCTTCACGATATTCTTTGGGCTGAAAATAAATCGAATGATGAGATACATCTAGCTAAGTGGGGGTTAAAAAGAGGTATCAAGTGTATGTTCTAGTTAGAAAAGAAAGTATAAAGTTAATAGAAGGGGGGCGAAACCCCTTGCAGTGGACATTTCTTGCCTACCACAAGAGGAGGTGCCGACCGTATTTCAGTTCATTAAATTTCATTTATTCATTTATTATTACTTTTTCTTTTTCTTTTTTTATTTTTCTTTTTTTCTTTTTATTTTTTATCTTTTATTATTTTTATTTCTATCTTTTTTTTTATTCAATTTTTCATTTTATTCTTTTTTTCCAAACCTTCCTAAGGTGGTCTGCCGCTGCGATCTCCTGGTGGGGTTCGAAACATACATACGTATATACACACATACACACACGCTGGTATACATACAATCACATATACATACATTTGCGTATGTTACCATACACTCACATATATATGCATTTACGCATACATACACCTATACATACGTACACACATGGATACATCCACATACATTCATATATATATATATATATATATATATATATATATATATTATGTATTTCTAACCCTCCTGCAGTGATCCGTCGCCTCGGCCTTTGGATGACCGAAGTCCAGGAGGCAGGTTTCCTAGATGAGAGATACTCTCCCGGGGACTGGTGTATCTCTTTTATTTATTTTTATTTTTTGTATATTTTTTCACTTATTTATTATCTTTTTGTCTTTATTTCTTAATTTCACATATATACATTTTTTTTTTTTTTTTTTTTTTTTTTTTTTTTTTTTTTTGTTCAAGATCGGCGTGAGTACTGGGGCGGGGTGGGGGTAGCGTGACTCCGTGGTCACCAGCTGTGGTTAGTGTTTTTGTTGCTATGTGTCTCGAGGATGTTTGTGTAGAGTGGGCCGTCTGGGTGTTGGAACCTCTCCCACGTTTTCGTTGCTCGTGTGTATGCGGGCGTTCAGTGGTTCGCTGTTCTTTCTTGCGTGGAGTATGTGTGAGGCTGTAACGATCACCTGGTCAAGGCAAAGAGAGTTGCAACAATAGTAAACAGACATTCAAAGTGTGCCGGGGCCTCAGTTGCGCCGCGATATCTCTTACTATGTTGTTCATTCCCTCTGTTAACGTTAATCAATAGTAAGTTTGCTGTTTTTAGAGTATTTTTGCATTTTCTCTGCCGTCAGCGGTTTTTCTCCTTTAGACTACTGACGGTGACAAGGGAACACAACCCCTCTCTCCTCAGATCCGCAGCGCTTTATCACGGGGAAACCTGGATAGGGAGGCCCAGCAGTTTGAGGCGAACTTTGGGTATGCTTTTTCATCCTAATTTCCTTCACTTTATTGTGGCCATCCAGACCTACATAAGTCCTTCGAGACTTTTGTATTCGTCTGGGTGGTGCGCCTCTTACCTGTTGCCCCTTTGTAGCAAGGTTTGGCAATAAGGGAAAGGCCCAACACAAAACTCCAATCGTTTAGCTGGGGGAATCAAGGCTATTTTTGAAGAGTACCCATCAATCATCACCCACTATTACCTTCTCACTTTCTCTTCCTAAACCATTTCCACCTTTTTCTATTACCCCTCTGCTCACCTGCGCCACACCCTGCATTACACTCCCGACGACCTCATGATCTCTTTGATGCAGTTCAGTTACATTTGCGAAGTCTAGGGTGATAAGAATTATGAGAGAGGAATAGGGGGAGCGCGGAAAGTAAAAGTGAGGGAAATGGGCGTGAGAGGGATGGAGAAAATACAAGATAATGAGGAAAGGAGTTGGGAAACGAATGGAGAAACAATCAAAAAGAAGAAACACTGCAATAGTGTGGGCTAGAAATAAGTATTTAAAACAAAACATTCCTCATGACTTCCTTTCAGGAATGCAATATCCAGCTTATTCCTCTAACTCTGATATCAATGTTCTTCCGGAGCAGAATCGTTTTTGTTATCTATGCATGTATCTTATTATTCATACAATTTCTGAATGTATTAGCCTATTGTACTCAGACCAGTCTTCCTCTTTCCATTATCATTTCAATAACATTAAAAGTGGTTTTTACTCTCGTTCAGAGCATCAAAGAGGAAAAGCAGGGATAGACAAATTGATTTATTTATCGACGTTACGAGCGACGTTGCGGAAACTACTGTGCAGGTACAAGTGAGTGTCCATGATCAGCAGGAACAAATATCGGCTGATCCAGCGCGAAGCTGACGTCCATATGCACTTTATTTATCAATGCTGGTAGTGGTGCTGCTGAAACCGATGTATTTGTTTATTTCACAGTTCATATATTTATGTATTTTCTGAGCTGAATGGTCGTTAGGCCACCCTCGTTGTTATTGCATAAAATATCGAAGGATTTTGCTTTTCTTCAAGAGGAAAGAAAAAACAGGGATATACATATGCATTTTATTTATCAATGCTAGTAGTGGTGCTGCTGAAACTGGTGTGCAGATGCAAGTGTGCGT
>NC_091576.1:15909012-15919012 GCF_042767895.1 Penaeus vannamei
TATATATACATATATATACATATATATACATATATATACATATATATACATATATATACATATATATACATATATATACATATATATACATATATATACATATATATACATATATATACATATATATACATATATATACATATATATACATATATATACATATATATACATATATATACATATATATACATATATATACATATATATACATATATATACATATATATACATATATATACATATATATATATATGTATATATATATATATATATATATATATGTATATATATGTATATATATGTGTATATATATATATATGTGTATATATATATACATATATATATATACATACATATATATATATATATATATATATATATATATATATATATATATATATATATACACATGTACATACATGTACATACATGTACATATACATATACATATACATATTCATATACATATACATATACACACACACACATACATACATACATACATACACACACAAACACCATACTTTCTTCTATAGCAACAATGACCATTGTAATACAAATTTATAGTATTTTTCCAATAGTTTTATAGAAATAAAACTCACATATGTGTATGTATATATCAATATCTAAATACTTATTTCTAGCTTAAAGAACAGTTTTTCCTACACAAGACAATTTAATGACTTCATATAATATATATGTATATATGTATGTGTGTGTGTGTGTGTGTGTGTGTGTGTGTGTGTGTGTGTGTGTGTGTGTGTGTGTGTGTGTGTGTGTGTGTGTGTGTGTGTGTGTGTGTGTGTGTGTGTGTGTCTGTGTATGTGTGCATGCGTGCATGCGTGTGTGTGTGTGCGTGTGTGTGTGTATGTTTGTGTGTGGGGGTGTGGGTGTGGGGGTGTGTGGGTGTGGGGGTATGGAGGTGTGGGGGGTGTGGGTGTGGGTGTGGGTGTGGGTGTGGGTGTGGAAGTGGATGTGTGGGTGTGTATGCGCGCACCGCGAGTGCTTCTTTTTGTTTGTCTGGGTTTGTTTGTAGGTGCGCTTATTTGTATGTGTGTACATGCTTGTTTGTGTGTTTTGCATTTGTTTGTGTTTGCTTGTTTGTTTGTGTCTTTGTATGTGGTTCTGTTAATGTAAGCAAATATGTATGCATGTGTGAATATGTATACATGCAGGAATATAGGTGCATGTGCAGATGTATGTGTATTTGGATGTATAGATATGTACACATATCAATGTGTGTGCACAGACATTCATGTCTGTAGAGGTGTATACGTGTGTTTGCATGATTGTGTGTGTGTGGATATGTATGGACTTATGTTGAGTGTATATGGATGAGTAAGTGCATATTTAGGTACATGTGTTGGGGGAGTGGGGGCAGCGTTGGGGCGTGTGCACGTGCTTATGCGTGTATGGGCTTGCTTATGCTGCACTTTTAAGAGTCAGTTGTGTTTTAACCCTATGCTTGTTCTTCATACTAAGAGAACAGAAGAAACTACATACTTTTCTTCTTAATACTGAACAAAATCATTTTGTAACACAAACCACAAAATACCGCTCTCACCTTCGCAGAGGCAACATGGGTATTATTCTTTGTGAACCATTCTTAGGAACACTATACAAATTTATTTCTCATTAGAAAGAACCCTCTTTATCCTCTCTAAATGTAAATTCCTAATCCAACCCAGTAATTACAGAACTCATAAATCTCCAACATGATATGAGTTTCAACAAGTATCGATTTTCAGTCGCAGTACGAATCATTCTCACTTAATATTTATGTATTTACATCATCATTAGTAGACGATTTTTTTTTTTCAATTCATAACATAAATGTTTCTTTTCAAAATAAGGAAGTGTCAAAACGTGATGTGACAAAGAAAGCAAGTTCAAGCAAGGAGGGTACTGTGAGTAAACTCCTATGGTAATATGAATCATGTATATATATTCACACAGTGAAGTGGGCCAGTCTCTCAAACCATAGGGGTTACAGGAACACACAAGAACATCTTACATATTACTGGGATTACCCTAGTTACCCGGGGGGGAAAGTATATAGTGTGGCTGGACGGTGGTCTGGGGTGTGGGTTCAAAAGACTGTAAAAGTGATATTTATCAAATAACATTTTTGGTTGATCATAAAACAGTGTTTTGGGCTTTTTCTTTTACTTTTTTTTTTGTATAAGGTTTGATGATTCAACTTGTCTATTTATTTTCTTTCTCTTGTCTAGTGTTTAATCATTTTTTTCTTTCTTTATCTTTTTGTTTTGTTTGCAATTCAAGAAAACAATCTGTGTTTCACATATGAAAATACAGACACAAATGAACTTTCACATCTGCAAATATATAAAATTGATTTGGTACTCTTATACACAAGGTTTAGCAGTGAAATCATAAAAAAAACACTCCCCATATATGATACTGAAAAAGGTAAGAGATGAATCTATCTTTTTTATAATTAGTAAAGGTATAATATCAGTGTCTAAATGGGGTTAAAATATTTACTCTGAAGGAATACTTGATACATTTTATATGACACATGTTTAGATTGAACTTTCTGGAAAAGCTCGTAAGTATGGCATTTCTTTTCTGCCCTAATTAGCATACTTTAAGATAATGCAGCTCCTTAGATTTACATAGATCATAAAACAACTAAGAGTTTACCTTGCTCAGAATAACATTTGTTAAGAAGCTTGTCTATAATTTTCATTAATATAAAATGTGAAACAATAAATTGCTTGTATGACCAAATGTAAAATATCCTATACTCAGAGGATAAATATATATCTGTTGAAATAAGCAAGTCCTTAACAAGGAAACATCATTATATATACACAAAAACTTCTGTTATGAAGCGGCAAACTGCCAGACGCAAAGCGGCACCTGATCAGATCTAGCTCATTTCTTATAAACACTGGGAAGGATAATGAGTGAACCTTTAAACAAAATTAAAAAACATACCAGAATCCACACAAACAAAAATCTCATAAGTTCAATGCAAACTGTTTATCAAAGCAATGTTCAAGCGAGCAAACTGCTCGGTAGGTCATAAGTGCCACAGTTTAACACATCAAAGAACCACTTATAATACACAATTAGGAGTGAAGTGGTAATGCTGGTTCCATACTTGTGTTTTTTTTTTGCCACACCATGAGCCTTACCCCAGCCCAAGCCCTAGGATAACTCTGGACCTATAAAAAAGAATCACAGTCTGTTTAGGGAATAAACTATGTACAGAGGTGCTCGAGTGAGTGACATGATCATACTGTGACTAGACC
Source organism: Penaeus vannamei (assembly GCF_042767895.1). Lineage (NCBI taxonomy): Eukaryota > Metazoa > Arthropoda > Malacostraca > Decapoda > Penaeidae > Penaeus > Penaeus vannamei. Next base: position 15,912,291 of record NC_091576.1, read on the forward strand.
ATCCATTCAGAAATCAAGTCTGTCATTCATTCAATCAAGTGATCAATCAGTCTCTTTCTCTCTCATCACACACAACTAGCAATCATAATCATCCAAATATGGACATGTATATACTGCATTACAAAGAATGGTACATGATGAATACATTTGCATGCCCCACTGACCTATATGGTATAGTGGCATGCTAGCAAGATTATTTCAGTGCTTGATATGCACAATGGTAACATAAAATACAAGTTTGGTGCCAAGTCCCAGTGCTATATATTTCAATCATATGAATGTATATGTATACATGTGAATACAAACTCTAAAATATCCTAAATCATTCTTTCAGGTTCATTCACATTTTCTTCTTTTCTTTAGTAAATTTTTCTTTTTCTTAAGAGGAATTATGCTGACAAGGCTCACTACAAATACACTGTAACACAATTGAAGATTCAGGAAATTCATTAAATTTTATATACTTTAAAAGAAGTCTGTTAGGAACCCAAAAATTAATGGAATATATAGCAGCATATCAATAATACCCAATATCAATACTCCACGCTGATTATATAAAATTTTCTACCATAAGGTTATATTTGGAAATTTACTAAAGGTAAAAAAAATGGAAACTGCAACTACCAAACAGAGATAGTAATGCTATGAAATCAAAAATTAAAAGAAAAAAATACTTATGCCCAATGAAAAAAAATAATTTCCAAATAGATTTCACTACATAATATAAGTAAAAAGTTATACTTGGACTGAAATATTCAATTTAGACTTCATTTATATTTTACTTAAATTATATTTCCAGTGATCTTAAAAGTTACATAACTTTCTTTAAACTTATTGGCTTGAGAAGACTACATTACATAAGCAATGTATACATGTAGGCATGTAGTGGTTATGCATTTGTGCATGTACATGGGTATGGGTGTCATGCATATGCATTTGTTTGTATCTGTTTTAGGGTGTGTATAAGTGAATGCATAATTCCAAGTGTTTGAGTATGTCTATGAATGTTTGAATGTACAGTTTACCCTTGACATAGTGGGCTCTACACAATCAATTGGGGTTAATGCAGAGAAAAATGCACTCATCTTTTTGTTATTGTATAACTTTGCTATCATTTCTTATCCCTATTACTGCACTTTATTCTGTATGAGTAAGAAAACACTGGCTGTGATCTGTGCGTTTATTTGCATACATATGCCTCATGTCAGAGCTGGTGTGAATTGTATGGCATGGGTAATTTTTTCTTGCCAGTAGAAAAAGCGTATTGTAGTATATAAAAGGATAATATTGGATAATTTCCCTTTTACCTAATATTCAAGTATGAACAATGAAATAAAGTGCCAGATACTCTGAACAATCTGCATTAACAGACTAAGGTTCTTTCCTTTTTTCCATATCAAGGACAAACTGTGCATTTCTGTAAGGTTTCTTTTTCTTCTTCAAATATCCAAATTTTGACCCTAAAACCAATTAGGAAATAGGTAGGACAAGATTTCTAAATCAGAGAACCTAATGTTATGAAAGCATTATTGAATAAGCTATCCTTCAAAATATAATTCAACAAATGCACACTTTCATTCACATACAGTCATATGCAATCAAACCTTCTTACCTATCAGTTTCACCCACTTCTCCACCCACTGTCCATATCTCATTATAAGAAAAACAAAGAAAACTGGCATAATGGTTTAACGCATGCATCCTTTGCATCCCTAAAATTGTATCTAGTAATGTAGTAGTAACAACAAATGACTATTGGGTGCTAATCTCATCATATATATGCTCTCTCCTGTATTTTGTTTTCCATTTACTGGCATTGAGTGTGACTTACTTTTGACAATGTTTTAATACATCCCTCTTTATTGCTCAACTAAGTCCAGTTCATATGTTACAAACATTCAAAATGCAGCCTTGAAACAACTTGCTATATTTCACTACTAGGTCGCCATTGTGTTTTATCATACATATATTAATAATTTGGTATATACTGTATGAAAAGTAATTTAAAAAATCTCACCAATGCACCATTTACTTCCAATAAAGAATGTTTACTCACCATACATATCTTCCTCTCTGTCTTTCTTTCTCTTTCTCTCTATCTCATTCTCACACTCCAGAAGTAGCTCCTTTCACCTCCTCTCACCACCACCTCTTTCCTCTGACCTCCTCTTCTTGCTCAAACCTCCTCTTACCACCACCTCTTTCCTCTGACCTCTTCTTCTTTCTCTCACCTCCTCTCACCACAACCTCTTTTCTCTTTGACCACCTCCTCTTCTTTCTCTCACCTCCTCTCGCCACGATCTCTTTCTCTTCTTCCTCTCACCTCTCACCACCACTTCCTCTTCCTCCTTTCACCTCCTCTCAACAGCACCACCTCTTCCTGCTCTCATCTCTTGCTGCCTCCTCCTCCTACTCCTCTTCTCCATCCTCTCCCTTCCTGGCTGGCTTCACCTGGCCGAGTCAAGAGTTCCTTGCCAACACAATTATCAGCTACTCACAGTAAGGGGCCCCACACTCTCATGGTTAGGGGGGGTATGGGGGTATGGGGGTGGGGGGATGTACAAGAGTGATAATAATAATAATTGTATATTACATCATCATCATCATCATCATCATCATCATCATAGCAATGACTAACTTCTAGGTCACCACATCTTGAGTACAAAAATAGCTCATTGATACAAAGGGACAACTTTTTTTTTTTCTCTTTTCTTTTTTTTTTTCTTTTATGTACAGCCTGTCTGTGTCACATGTCCACTCCTAATACCATCTGCTTATCCAACCTGTTCATTAGAAACTTTACAACATAATTAGCATTGTGTTCCTCTTAATATATAATGATCTTTTTGGACTGGATTTTTTTCTCTCAACAAATAACTCAAAAGGAATTTCATCACATATTGACATTACCCTTAATAATAGTAATGGTGATAATGCTATCATCAGATTTGATAATGCTATCATTGACAGTACACTAATAATAAAAATAAATGAATCAATGTAACAATAATTAAAATACCAGCTATAAAAAATGTAAAAAGGACAATAACATTATCATTGTTATCTGTATAACAAGAATAACATTTCATTATCATAATATAACAACTATCATAATCATTATTTCAATAATAATAGTCATTATAATCATTATCAAAATGATAATAATGATGATGACAATGATTATGATAATAGCAATAATAATGATAATAATGGTAACATAATAACAATAATAATATTAATACTAATAATGATATCAATATCAATAACCAATAATAATTATAAAAAAAATAATAATAATGAATTATATGCAATCAAAGCAAACAATCTTAAAAAACAAAGTTTAGAAGTAAAAGTGAGTTACTTTATCATCATCTGTCTCAACAATGTTAACACTTGTAGTGCCTCTGACACAGCTGGCCTTCTGTCTATCATTACACCATCTAGCACCAGCTGTAAGTGACAAATTATAATCCAGGAGCAAATTCTAAATTTAAAAGTAATGAATTACTGCTCAAATTCTTAAACTTTGGCTACAACAAGTCATATCACCCTGTATACTCTTCACATGTGACCACAGCAAGGCTTCGTAAATCTAACTGGCAACTCGTGACCGAGACTGCCATTAAGGGTCATACTCCAGGCTGAACTCGGAAAGTGTACAACAACAACGCCCTGCGACTTCAGCTCTTTAAATACACTCGATGTATAAGTCACAAAAACAGAATTCCTACCTACAAGAGGGTGAAGAAGAAGAAAAAAATATTACACTCAAATCAACCATTATCTTACCAATTAAACACTCTCCACATTTTGGGACCAATAACCAACTACTTAGTCTATCCTCATTTATGTTTACATATATATAAATATAAATACATATTTATATAAACATATATCCATGTCTTTTTTTAAATTTTAAGGTTATGTCTGGGTGTAATGGATGTGCTCTGGGAGAACACTACTCTTTTCAATTTCAGAGAATATAAGCATAAATATGTGTGTGTGTGTGTGTGTGTGTGTGTGTGTGTGTGTGTGTGTGTGTGTGTGTGTGCGTGTGTGTGCGTGTGCGTGTGCGTGTGCATGTGCGTGTGCGTGTGCGTGTGTGTGTGCGTGTACGTGTGTGCGTGTACGTGTGCGTGTACGTGTGTGCGTGTACGTGTGTGCGTGCGTGTGCGTGTGCGTGTGCATGTGCATGTGTGTGTGTGTGCATGTGCGTGTGTGCATGTACATGTCTGTGCTTGCCTATGTAATTGTGATTGCATATGTGTGATTGCATATCCGTGTATGTGTGTGCATGTACATGTCTGTGCTTGCCTATGTAACTGTGCTTGCATATGTGTGATTGTGTATAAGTGTGTGTGATTGCACATGTTTGTATGCACATATGTGTACACCCATCTTTGTGTGTGTGTTTGTGGGTATGTATTTGCATATGTGTTTGCAAGTATATGTACATGTACATGTGTATGGGTATGTAAATGTATACACATATATATACAAATATATATACTTCTGAGCATGTATGTGTAAATATACATGTGAGTGTGACAGTAGATTTTAGTGTGTGTGAGCTAGTCAGTATGAAGATGCATGTAGATTATGAGAGTGACTGTAGGCACAGGTGTATGCAAGTATCTGATTCCACATTCACCCTGTCAGCCCAGGATGTGTTGTAACCTCCACGAACGCAGCTCCAAAGATGCACCCACCAAGTCAGGCACAAATAATACATTTAACCCCTTGACAGCGGTTTTCTATTGCTTATCATTTACACTGAAGAGATGATCCTTTAATTTATACAGAACATCGACTGATGTGCAATGTATACCATATTTGTATGTGTAAATATTCCACACACAAATATCAAAAGTTATATCAGTGAGTATTTTGGTAATAAGGTCTGCATTTGCACTAACCTTGCTTTCATTTACAGCATATAACTGAGTAGTCTTAACTACTATCAAAATTTTTGATCAACAATGTATTACTGGATTTGATGAATATTATTTCCTGTATCAATTACATAATAAAATGAAATAATATACATAAATACATACAGAAGAGCAGCAAATAGAATATTATCATCCACCGTCCTCCTTCATCTAATCTGATATCCAAATGACAAAAATGTTTATCCCTTTCTCATCATTTTCCTGTAGCAATATAAATCCATCACAGTCTTTTCTTGGTCTTATCCTAGTGGACAAATCTAACACTCAAGACAACATTATGATGATATGATGCAACAACATTTCTCCCTGCAACCATAGCTCATTATACGTAGTTAGATTTCTGAAGATTTTAAATAGAATACATATTAGTTTCAAATACACAGTTGACACTACAGATATCAACTGATCTTCCTCGAGATATCTTTCTTAAAACATTTAATAACAAAGTCCCTGATAATAACACAAAAATAACTGAAAGCATCTCTGATTTGTTCTCATTCTTCCATTTTACTCTTAACACCGCCGTCAAGGGGTTATCACATAGATTGGATTAAATTCAAATGATAAAAGAGAAAAATGAAGTTTTAGTTCTGTCAAAGGCTTATAAACTCTCTTTGTATAACGAATACATTTTTAATACTCATGCTTCATCTCCTTTATGTATACTTGGAACAATACTTAAATTTTCCTTGCAAATGTTTTCTTTCTTTTTTTTACAGATTAAAGTTATACATCTTCCAAACAAGGACCCAATGTCAAAGTCATGAAAATCTGTCCCTTCTTGATCAAAGAATAGTGCAAGAATTTAATGTACAGCTCAACACGATAAATCTTATTTCAAGATATGTACTATAAGTGAAAATAGGCATTAATTAACAAGCAAAAAATATCTTTTAATCATTTTTTCTTTATACTTGGCTTTATTATTTCCCAACTCATTTTTGTTTGATTGGAAAAAACATACAGTCCAGTAAGAAAGAATATTCAAAATGCTTCTTTTTAAGAATGGACAATGAAATATCCCATATTAACACAAAAATATTAACATGCCATGATTTAATATTGTTTTGAGGATATTTGAAAACAAATTTTCAATTTCAAAAACTTTTGGCAACAGCAAAAGAAAGATTTCCTTGCAATTAACAAAGGGCATTTGGAATTTGGAGTAACTAATTATATCGCACATTTGTCTCTATTTTCCATCTTTATTTTCCTTCCAAGTACTTGGTGTCATCTATCCATATTTCCAAAAATGGCTTGACAGCTCAGCTTTCTCACCTAAGATCTTGTCCACAACAGACAGACATGACACACATAACTTCAGTGATTATACAGAGCTGGTAAAACACTAAATATGTATATATAATTTATACCTCATTCATCTCCACCTTCTCAATACAAAATATCCATTTCTCCTCTCAGATCTTTCTTCTGTTCCTGTGGTAAAACTTAAGTACTAGTTGACTGAAAAAGCATCTTTTACATAATTGGAATGCTCAATAGCTCAAATAAAGTGTCAATACTGGCTTTTCAACCTCAAATCTTGCATATCTGACAACAAATAATGGTCAGAAAATGGTGGTAGTTCAAAAGTCCCTTATCAACGCAGTCTTACAATATACCTTGTAACTGATAAGTGCCCTATGGAATAAAGCTGATAACATACATGCCATAATGCTGCATAGCCCTGTATGCAATAAATGGAAACAGCTGATTAAGAAGAAATATGGCAAGCACTTCTGTGGTTCTGTCTACAAGTAGCTATTATTT
>NC_091576.1:15929012-15931512 GCF_042767895.1 Penaeus vannamei
ACATGAATATTAAAATATTCAACAAAATATTGATGCATCTTGGAGAGTGAACACAGGCCATTTACTATGAAAGCACAATGTAATTCTACAGTACCAAATTTCATCACAATTTCATAAACGCACAAAATTCTGAAAAAAATAGTCATCATTCACATTTTCTTCAAATGAGAAAATATTAAAATCCAACTATACAACACTTCCTACCCCATACAGAAAATGGTAGGTTCATTGTATAATCAAATTTCATATGTTGGTGGTGAGCTTTTACATTTTTCTAGTCCTCTTCATATTCATTTATATCATATCTATATCCCTATCTTTAATACACCATATAGAGAAACTGTAGGTGAAATTGTCTTGATAGAGCAGTACTAGTAGTAGTAATACTAGTAGTAACTATGAGTAATTTTTCACCTCTGTTTTATTGTGAATGAAATGAAGTGCTGGTGAGCTGGTATATTTGGTAGTGTTAGGCATCTTCTATTGCCTTACCTCAACAACCAGGTGAAAATTGGGGAACCAGGTATCTAAGTGTGTGTTATTGTTTGTGTGTGTGTGTGTGCGTTTCTGTGTGTGGGTTTCTGCGTGTGGGTTTCTGCGTGTGTTTCTGCGCGCACACGTGTGTGTGTGTGTGTGTGTGTGTGTGTGTGTGTGTGTGTGTGTGTGTGTGTGTGTGTGTATGTGTGTGTGTGTGTGTGTGTGTGTGTGTGTGTGTGTTTGTGTGTGTGTGTGTGTGTGTGTGTATGTATGTGTGTATGTATGTGTGTGTATGTATGTGTGTATGTGTGTGTGTGTATGTGTATGTGTGTGTGTGTGTGTGTGTGTGTGTATGTGTGTGTGTGTGTGTGTGTGTGTGTGTGTGTATGTGTGTGTGTGTGTACGTGTGTATGTGTGTATGTGTGTGTGTATGTGTGTATGTGTGTGTGTATGTGTGTGTATGTGTGTATGTGTTTGTGTACGTGTGTGTGTGTATGTATGTGTGTGTGTGTGTGTGTGTGTGTGTGTGTGTGTGTGTGTGTGTGTGTGTGTGTGTGTGTGTGTGTGTGTGTGTGTGTGTGTGTGTGTGTGTGTGTGTGTGTGTGTGTGTGTTCGTTTGTGTGTGCATCTAAATATCCAGATAAATAAACATCTATAACCATAATCATCTCCACACATCATCTCTTCCAACTGATTTGAAACCTACATAGCAATCTATTTACATGTCATAGTAATCCATTAACAATCATAATTTCTGTATATTAAGTGTATTGAAGAGAAGGATGGCTTTTACCTGTTCTAGACAATCAACATCATCATATTTCCTTATCAATATTTACCTTCTTGTCTGTTAATCCAGTATCCATTTCATATATTCTCCTTTTCCATCCCTACTATACATTTTTGTGTATTTCCTCAATTTCTCTTAACCAATGAAAACTTGCCTAAATTTTCTCCAATCTACAACCTACAAAAAAATCACTCTTTATTCTCTTTAAATGTGTGCAATGCCATTCTTGATTATCATTTCTAAATCTGTGTGACATCTTTTCATCTTTTTTTGTCATAGTTCTTACAAATCCTTGTACACTAAACACCAAAGACTAATATATTGTACATTACAGATACAGCTCTGCAATAAAAATAAAATACAAAGCAAAAGTGATCAACTATATAAAGCCTGAAAATATAACATTTCTTATTACAAATACATAAATTCAGATTAACAACTTGGCTCATAAAGACCTTGATAACATGCAATTAACTAGGATTTTTAGAAATTCCAGTTGATATGTTTAATTCAATTCACCAGCTCAAACAAATAATTTGGTATTTCTAAAGAACAACTTTGATTACACTATATCTTTCCGACTGCAACACTAACACATTTCAGAGGGTAACTTTGTTTATCTAACACAATAGTTCATTGTAATATGAAAGAGAAGTACCTTGCTTAAAGCTAGATACCAATTTCATCACTTGGAAATCTGTTCACTTGATAACACACCACAGTGGCACTTTGTCTTGACTGCAAAGTGGGGGAACGCAATGGTTCAATTCCTTCACAGGCTTCAAATCTAGGGTCTGCAATTTCAACTGCAGCTTTGCTACACAACACAAAGAGAATAACATCACAGTATCAGAAAATGTATAATATCTACACTCTGGCATGATGGGTAAGTATGCCCCCTGAAATCACAATGGAGAGAAGAATATAACAGCTTGATGCACACACACAGCCCAGCGTTCACTACAGGAGAAACCTGGGACAAACAACAGAAGGACCCACGCACACAAATAAACAGTGGGCAAGATTACCTTAAGACACATAGGGCAAGTGTGGGAATTCGAGTCCTTCTCATGACCCCACTCATGTAAACCCTGCACATGGCCACAGTTCAGATACACTACAGGCTGCTTTTCTGTGCTTGTGAGGGTAGCCTTTCTGGGTATGACTAAGGTATTGAGTCCTACAGGGCACTGTGGACGACCTGCATTGAGCTCGTCCACCATCTGTTCTAGA
>NC_091576.1:15939012-15944012 GCF_042767895.1 Penaeus vannamei
AGCTTAAATGTATCATATACACATACATACATACATACATACATACATACATACATACATACACACACACATACACATACATACAAACATACATACATACGCGAGAGAACAGAGAGACAGACAGACAGACGTAAACACACAGAGAGAAACAAACAAAAAAAACACCCTGATTACTCACCCTAGGATGACCAGCTCGCCGTACTTGAGGTGGTGTTTGGCGTGGTGATGCCTGGGTGTGGGGGGGGCAGCGTCCCCGCCGTCTCCTGCACCTTCCCCGCCCTCCTCACTGGAAACAAAACGAAATTAGATTAGATTTAATAATAATAATAATAATAATAATATTAATAATAATAATAATAATAATAATAATAATAATAATAATAATAATAATAATAATAATAATAATAATAATAATAATTAATAATCATTATTATTATCATAATTACAATTATAATAATTACAATAATAATAATAATAATAATAATAATAATAATAATAATAATAATAATAATAATAATAATAATAATAATAATAATAATAATAATAACAACAATAATAACAATAACAATAATAATAACAATAATAATAACAATAACAATAACAATAACAATAACAATAATAATAATAATAATAATAATAATAATAATAATAATAATAATAATAATAATAATAATAATAATAATAATAATAATAATAATAATAATAATAATAATAATAATAATAATAATTAACAATAACAATAACAATAATAATAATAATGATAATAACAATAACAATAACAACAACAATAATAATAATAATAATAATAATAATAATAATAATAATAATAATAATAATAATAATAATAATAATAATAATAATAATAATCATAATAATAACAGCAATAACAATAACAATAATAATTCAACAATTAATAAACGAATGGATTATTTCTTGGGGTCAAGCGTCTGGAGCTTTATGGGGGGGGGTCGCCTGATATTCTTGTGAATAATTCAACAGTGATGGTGGTGAACGATAGTGATGATGATATGGGGGGGATGATGGTGATTCTTGTGAGTGGTGATGGTGGTGATGATAGTGATGGTGATAGTGATGATGGTGGGGATAATGATGATGGTGATAGTGATGATGGTGGAGATGATGATGATGATGATGATGATGATGGTGATGGTGATGATGATGATGATGATGATGATGATGATGATGATGATGATGATGATGATGATGATGATGATGATGCGAATAACGATGATGGGGATGATGGGGATAATGATGATAATGATGGTGGTGGTGGTGATGAGGAGGAGAAGGAAGGTGTATCAACAAACTTTCCCTTTTATGTCCTCTTTATTAGTTACTTTTCCATTAACCTTATCATTCTGATTATTCATATCATTATTCTCCATCTGTGCATTTCCACCAACGTAATTGGTGTTCATAAGCAATCGTTACAATCATCACCCTCATTAAGTAATGCATCTAATGATAATTCTGCTATCTCCGTTCCCTTTATTTTATAGATCAAAATTACGTATAAAAAAAAACAGATACACGCAAGTACACACGCATACATGCACGCATATTCGCACACACGCTAGGTCTATATACTTATTTAGACCTTGTGTACACGCATGCACACTCACACGCACGCACAAGCACACACGCACGCACAAGCACACATGCACACACATATATACAGAGACACTCAACGAATAGAAACAAACCCACATCACGCCTGGCACACGACCCCCACCCCCCAGCCCACCCCCAACCCCTCCGAGTCACGCATCTTCGCCATCACCAGACAGGTCAGTTCAGTCGTTGAGTGACCTGGGCGAGGTCGCGTAGTGGCGGTCACCACACGACCACCTTTATTAACTTCCCCTCTTCCATCTCCATTTAAGCCTCCAGGCTAGTACAGTGGTAACGTGTCGGCCTCTCATCCGAGGGGTCGGCGGTTCGCGCCCCGCCCAGGCGCGAGAAGTTGCAATTGTCGCCCGGAGGTTACTGCTGTGGCCGGGCACCACGGTGGGTAAGGACTAAGCTCTGTCGCGTCAGCACTTGCTGACACACGGTGATCGAGTCGACATTAGTCGGCACAGGCCGGGCTCCCCCATAGCCCGGGCGAGGCTCAGCTTCGCGTATGACTTATCCTTATCCATCTCCATTCTTCACTCATCCTTGTTCGCTTCTTCGCTTCAGACCTCCTGTTGTATTCTCTAACCCTAATATTTTTGCAATTTCCTTTCCCTCCTTCATTCTTACATTCCTCCCCACTCCCTCCTCCTTAATACCTTACTGTTTCCTCTCTTTCCCTCGTTATCTCTCTCCCTTGGTTTTGCTCTTTCCATCATTCTATCTCTCCCCCGTTCTCTCGTTCTATCGCTCCCCCATTTCCTCTATTTTCCCCGTTTCCTCTCTTTCCATCATTCTATCTCTCACCCGTTTCCTCTCTTTCCCCCTATTCTATCTCTCTCTCAATCTCATCCAAAAAGATAATTTCCATCAAATTTTATTTTCGTAAACAAACACACTCGTGGCCTTCCGCCTGTTCTCCGAGGGCGCTGATTGGCTGACACGGCTCGCCAACCAATTATCAACCAGTTATCCTAATCGTAAAAAAATGTGTAGTTAACTGTAACACATGCAAAAGCAGAGACGAAAGGAAAGGTGTGTATGTATATGTGTATGTGCATGTACATGCGTGTGTGGGTGGGGGGGTGCGTGCGTATGAGAGAGGATTAGGGAGAGGTAGGGAGAGAGGGAGAGAAAGCAAACCAACTGACAGACAGACGCAAACAGACAGAATCCCCCCCCCCGCGAGGGTGCCTGGGGAAAATCCAGCGCCAGTAACGCATCCCAACACCGTTCACATTCGGGCGTGTAAGTGTTCTCGCGTGCTGCCTGGAGCCACGCATGTGCGCCCACACAGCAATGGATACGCCCAGCCGCCCATATCGGGTGATTTAGGCGTGACAAAACCATCGACGCCCATCTCGCGCCTTCAAACAACGAACAATAAGCACAGAGAAAGTTGACTGTTTCCTCGCTTTACAATAAATACAAGTAAATCCATTACTAAACCAGCTTTTACCTACACGACTATAACAGATGCTTAATACAATACAAATACAGTATTAGTTGATACTGAAGTACACCATATCTCACACAATATCTAACTACACATCTTTAATACAATATCAAACTACAACCAGTATAATACACTATCTCACTAAAATATCTTTAAAAAATTAACCTCCCATATCTGTAATACAGTATCTACCAAAATCATCTTTTAAAATACAAGAAATCACTGAAAACCTCTAAATCCGTCACAATAAATTCTGGCACATTTGAAAGGCGGGAACCATTACGAAATCAACGACGCGCGGGGAAGGACCCATCGCCGGCACTCCAGATCGATTTTGATTAATAATGGATGACAAGGAGAGAAAAAATAAAACTGGAGAAAACGTGCAGTATATATTGCTTCCTAAATACTGTTTTCTTGTTTAGGAATGCAGTGAGGATACCCCATACAAGCTGATGGGTGAATTTTCTAGATGTGCTCTTGTTTCGGCCATGCGTTGAGAATAACCAGGGGTGTTGTTGTTTTCGAGACGCTGTCTGTGTTTGCATATGCGGTGAGAGTAACCCGGTGAAACATTACATTCTAATTACGGCCTTGCTTCGCCACTTGGTGCGCACAACCTGCAACTGAAATATTCTTATCTGGACAGATCTCGTGTAGGTATTCGGTGAGAATAAACCGGTATATTATTACCTTGTACATTCAGTCTCGCTTAAATATGTGGTGAGGATAACTCGTTAAAAATCATATTACTTCCTAGACAAGGCTTTGTTTAGCCAGTCGGTGGGAATAATACAGTACAATAATACTTTCTAGATGCGGACTCCTTTAGTCAACTCTAAACCCGGTATAACAATGCCTTGATAAAGTCAGTCTAGGCATGCGGTGAGGATAACCGATATGTTTTGGTAAACGGTTTGCCTAATAATGCAGTCAAGTGTGTCACGTGATACCCCGCCCGTAAAAAAAGACTGCTTGATTGGATTGGGGGAGGGGAGAAGGGGAGAAGGAAGAGATACGGGGAGGAGGGGGTGCGAGCCTAAAGCAAGAGATGGGGCAGGGGGGAGTGGGGCCTGGGGACGGGATGGGGGGGGGACTGGGGGAGGGATGTGGGAGAGACGCAAAGGGAGATGGATAAAGAGGGGAAAGGGGTGGAAGGCGGGAAGTTGGGGAAGAGGGGGGAGGAGATTATGCACCTCATGTATTATGTGACAGGTGTGACGTTGTCAAATGCCTTGTCAGCCAGCTTGAGTCTCACGGACGCGCAGGCAGTCACGCACACGCTCAAAAAGGAAAATCATCAAGCTGCGTGGAAATACACATGCAAACATAGATACACACACACACACACACACATACACACACACACACACACACACACACACACACACACACCCATAAACACACACACACACACACACACACACACACATACATACATACATACATGCATCCATACATGCATACAGACACACACACACACACACACACACACACGCATACACATACACATACACATACACACACAAATACACATACCCATACACATACGCATACACATACACATACACATACACATACACACACACACAAACACACACACACACACACACACACACACACACACACACACACATACACATACACATACACATACGCGCGCGCGCGCACACACACACAAGAAGTCGGGCATTTGGCAAGCAGGGAATACCCATACCCGATTTCACAAGTGATCGGGTGACTGACCAGTCGGGATCGGTCGGTGCCACCCGACTACGAATTCGGAAGTGAAGTAACGCGTTTCAGAAAAAAGGAAACAAATTCTACAATAACCCGCCCGTCATCATCCCTATTATCATTTTCCTTCTCCTCCTCCTTCTCCTTTTCCATCTTCTCCAATAATTATCGT
>NC_091576.1:15964012-15986512 GCF_042767895.1 Penaeus vannamei
GGGAAGGAGAGGAGAGAGGGAGGAGGGAGGAGAGGAGAGAGGAGAGGGAAGGAGAGGAGAGAGGAGGGGGAACAGAGGAGAGACGAGGGGAGGGAGAAGAGAGAGGAGGGGAGGAGAGGAGAGAGGAGGGGAGGAGAGGAGAAAGGAGGGGAGGAGAGGAGAAAGGAGGGGAAGGGAGAGGAGAGAGGAGGGGAAGGAGAGGAGAGAGAGGGAGGGGAAGGAGAGGAGAGAGGAGGAAGGAGGAGAGAGAGAGAGGAGGGGAAGGAGGAGAGGAGAGTGAGGAGGGAAGGAGAGAAGAGAGGAGGGAGGAGAGGGAGGAGAGAGGAGGGGAAGGAGAGAGGAGAGAGGAGGGGGAACAGAGGAGAGACGAGGGGAGGGAGAGGAGAGAGGACAGAAGAGGAGGGAGGAGAGGAGAGAGGAGGGGGAGGAGAGGGAGAAAGGAGGGGGAGGAGAGGAGGGGAAGGAGAGGAGAGAGGAGGGGGAACAGAGGAGAGAGGAGGGGAAGGAGAGGAGAGAGGAGGGGGAGGAGAGGAGAGAGGAGGAGGAAGGCGGGAGGGATATAAACTAACGAGAGGAAATATCACATTTCATTTAGCGCACACAGACTGACAGACATTTGTGCGCACCCTGGCAATTGAATTCGCACATGCGCACATTATGCATACGCGCTTGCACAAGCTCACGCTCAACGATACATGCAACGTATATTCCACGGATGATGTATGAAATGCCTTTTCCTCGGTTCAAATTATCTATTCTATTAAGGCCCCATCACTTATTCCTTTGTCCGTACATCTCTTTTATTATCTTTATCATAAAGTTATCACTGCAGATATAACGTTATTGTCACTGCTCTTGTTCTTAGCTTTTGTGAGGAAAGCATTACCTATATGTATATAATTGTGCTTGTGTGGGTATGTTGTGGTGTGGTGTGGTGTGGTGTGGTGTGGTGTGGTGTGGTGTGGTATGTTGTGGTGTGTTGTGGTGTGGTGTGGTGTGGTGTGGTGTGGTGTGGTGTGGTGTGGTGTGGTGTGGTGTGGTATAGCACGGCAAGGCATTGCATGGCGTAGTGTGGTATGGCATGGCGTGGTGTGGTATGTTTGTGTGTACATGTACGTGTACGTGTGCCCGTAATGTGCGCGTGTGTATGAATATCATATGTAAAATAGTTATTTATTCATTTATTCATTCAATTGCTCGCCTAACTAATCCCTCCACACATACATTTACGTATTAAATAACATACAGAATAATATTAATTCAGCAATCATATATCATTATCATCATGATCATATTACAAAAAATGTAATCAATATCATCCTTTTGCGTGTATCCTTTTCGGCAATTCTGTCAACACGGTAGGAACCTTTGCTATGCATTCTCATAATACATATTTTCATTATCACCATTATCATTAACCTCATTCTTATCATCCCCATCCACACTATCATCATTATCAATATTTCCTTCATACATAAAGTAACACCATCCTCAGTGACAATGATAATAACAACCTCAAAAATAATTTGTAAAAAAACAGGCAGGGCCGACCACTGACTGGGTGGAAGAGGGAGGGGAAGAGGGAGAGGGGGAAGGAGAGGGGGAGTGGGGTGATGAAAGAGGGAAAACAGGGGAAAGAGGGAGAGAGGAGAGCTGGGGGAGAGGAGGGAGAGAGAGAGGGAGAGGGGGTGAGAGTGGAGAAAGGGGACAAACGAGAGAGGGGAAGAGGGGAAAGGGGAAGCGGAGAGGGAGAGGGGAAGAGGGGAGACGGGAAGAGGGGAGACGGGAGGAAGGTGGAGAGAGGTGAGAGGAAGGGAGAGGGGCGCGGGTGCCAGCGATGACAAAAGCTAACAATGCCAGAACTGGACCACAACAAACGACAAAAGGTGCGGCGCCCATCATTACTTCCCCGTGCAGGTGCAACAAGGGAACAGAGTGGGTGGGGGAAGGGAAGGGGAGGGAGGGGAAGGGAAGTGGAGGGAGAGGCAGGAGGAAAGAGGGGAGGGAAGAGGGGAAAAGAAAAGGAAAAGTGAGAGGGGAAGTCGGATGGGAAAGGATGGGAGGAGAAGGGGAGGGAAAGGACGGGAGTGAAGAGGAGGTGAAAGGACTAGAGGAGAAGGGGGAGGGAAAGGACGGGAGAGAAGAGAAGGGAAAAGTGGGGGGAGGCAAATGGAGGGGAACGTAAGAGCAAGGGAAAGTGGGGGAGGAAATGATTGGAAAATGGAAAGTGGGAGGAAAGAGATGAAGAGAGTGAAGGACGTAAGGGAGAAGGGGGGAGGGAGGGGGAGGGACGGAGGAAAGGGAGAGAATTGAAAGAAAAAATGGAAGGGAAATCGGGTAGAAGAGGAAGACGGAAGATGGGAAAATAGGAGACTAGGACAAGAGGAAGAAGGAAGGGAACGGTAAGAGGAAAAGGAGAGAGGGAGGTAGAGATGGAGAGGGAGAGAAAGAGAGAGAGGAAGAGAGAGGAAAAGAGAGAGAGAGAAAGAGAGAGAAAGTGAGGGAGAGAGAGAGAGAGGGGAGAGAGAGAAAGGGAGAGAGAGAGAGAGAGAGAGAGAGAGAGAGAGAGAGAGAGAGAGAGAGAGAGAGAGAGAGAGAGAGAAAGAGAGAAGAGAGAGAAAGAGAGAAAGAGAAAGAGAGAGAGAAAGAGAGAGAGAGAGAGAGAGAGAGAGAGAGAGAGAGAGAGAGAGAGAGAGAGAGAGAGAGAGAGAGAGAGAGAGAGAGAGAGAGAGAGAGAGAGAGAGAGAGAGACAGAGAGAGACAGAGAGAGACAGAGAGAGACAGAGACAGAAACAGACAGAGACAGAAACAGACAGAGACAGAGACAGACAGAGACAGAGACAGACAGACAGACAAAGGAAAAAAAAGGAGAAAGAAAAAGAAAGAAGGAAAGAGAGGGAGACGAAGGAGGAAGGACAGGGCGATGATGCCTTCCTGCTTCGGGCCAAGACACCGGAACCGGTATGTAACCTTCTCCAATTTCTCTCCTGGACTAACGGCTCAGGAGGAGAGACGGAGAGGGGGGGAATGGGAGGAGGGATGGAGGGGAGGAGGGGAGGAGGGGAGGAAGGAGGAGAGGAGGGGAGGAGGAGAGGGAGGGAGGTGGAAGGAGGGGAGGAGGGAGGAGGGAAGGAGGGAGGGGGCAGGTAGAAGGAGGGAAGTGGGGAGGTTGAGGGAAGTGGAAAAGGATAGGAGGAGGGGGAAATGTGGGTGGAGGAGGAGGGGAGTATGAGGGGGAAGGAGGGCTAGGGAAGCGGAAGTGGAAGAGGGGAAAGAGGGAAAGTGAAAGAAAAAGTATATGAAAAAGAGGGGAAGGAGGAGAGGAAAAAAGGAAGAGTACAGGACAGAGAGGACGGGGAGATGAGAGGGAGAACAGGAAGGGAAGGCGAGAGAGGGAGGAATGTCAAAAAAACCACCACGTGGTTGGTTCTATCTTACAACAAGATTGGACCCCCACCCCACCCCCCATCCCGCTACCCCTCCCCAACCCCAGACTCCCCCTATTTCATCCCCCCTTCTTCCTCTATCCCCCCGTTCCTCTTCACCCGCTCTTGTCCCTTCCTCACATCTCCCCTTCCCTCTCTTTGTTCCCCTGTCTTTTTCATGTGTCTCCTCCTCTCCTCCTCTTCTCTTCTCCTCTATCGCATCCTTCTAAAACGCTGTCAATTCTCGCGTTAAAACCGTTTCTTGTCTGTTCGTATCTGTTAGCTGTTCTATCGACTTTATTTGTATCTGTCATATGTTCTATCCGCCGATCGATTTCTATCTATCTATCTATCTATCTATCTATTTATCTAACTATCTCTCTATCTCTATCTACCTGCCCATCAATCAATCAATCTATCTATCTATCTCTATCTACCTGCCCATCAATCTATCTATCTATCTACCCCCCTCTCTCTCCCCCCTCTCCCCCCCCCCTCTCCCTCTCTATCCATGTCTGTCTGTCTGTTCCATCTTTTAATCCATCGATCGGTTATGTTTGGCTGAATCTTTCAACTTTTTTATTTACATTCTTTTTTCTATCTATTTACCTGTTCACTATTTATCTATTTATCTATTAAACTCTCGTTTCTCTTACTCTGTTCCTTCTCCCTCGTCTTCTTCGCTTTGTTTTCTTCCTCTTTTATTGCCATCCTCCTGTATCTTTTATTCTCCCTATTCATATATTTACTCATTCCATTCTTTCTTGGATATATGTTCCACTTTTTTCTTATTCCTATTTCCCATATACCCCACTGTTCTTCATATCTCTCTTATTACCAACATTCCTCTCAATTTCCCTTTATTTACCATGTTTATCTAAATCTCCTTTATTTTCTCTACCTTTGAAGTCTCCCTTATTTTCTCTAACTTTAACATCTCTCTTATTGTTTCTATCTTTAACCTCTCCGCTATCTACCCTATTCATTCACATATAATTCACACTTTTCTTTCGCATCTCTTCTATTCCGTCCCTTTGATAACTTCTTTAACTCTTTCTCATCCTCTTCTCTAACCTCCATTATTCCCACTTACTCAAATCTCCCTTTTCCCCCTTCTTTACTTACACCATCTTTCCCACTTTCTTATTCATATCTCCCTTATCCTCATTTTAACCTACATCCCTTCTTACTAACCATCTTTTACGTTGTTACCTCTCTCTCCCGGTCTTTTCCGTTATCTCCCTGCTTTTTCCCTTCTCTCCCTATCTTTTCCGTTCTCTCCCTGCCTTTTCCCTTTTCTCCCTATCTTTTCTTTTATCTCCCTGCCTTTTCCCTTCTCTCCCTATTTTTACCCTTCTCTCCCCATCTTTTCCCTTTTCTCCCTAGCTTTTCCCTTCTCTCCCTATCTTCCCTTCTCTCAACTTCTCTCCCTATCTTCTCCCTCTCTTTCCCTTCTCTCCCTATCTTCTTCCTTCTCCCCTATCTTTTCCCTTCTCTCCCTATCTTCTCGCTTCTCTCCCTATCTTCTCCCTTCTCCCCCTATCTTTTCCCTTCTCTCCCTATATTCTCCCTTCTCCCCTATCTCCTATCTTCTCCCTTCTCCCCCCATAGTTTCCCTTCTCCCTCTCTTTCCCTTCTCTCCCTATCTTCTCGCTTGTCTCCCTATCTTCTCCCTTCTCTCCCTATATTCTCCCTTCTCCCCTATCTTCTCCCTTATCTCCCTATCTTCCCTCTTCTCCCCCCATAGTTTCCCTTCTCTCCCTCTCTTCTCCCTTCTCTCCCTCTCTTTCCCTTCTCCCCCTATCTTCTCCCTTCCCTCCCTATCTTCTCCCTTCTCTCCCTATCTTCTCCCTTCTCCCCCTATCTTCTCCCTTCTCTCCCATCCACTTAAACCCCTCTTCCGCCTCCCGCGCCATCCACATGCAAAGTGTCCCCGCTGAGCATAAGCGTAATAAGTAAGAGCGTGCGTTCGTGCGTGCTTCCGTGCGTTCGCGTAAGCCCCGTTCGTATGTTCGCATTTTCTCTGTCTTTAACCTATCCCTTATCTGGGGGGAGGGGGAGGGGGGGTGCGTGTGTGATTGTGTCTGTGCGTGTGCGTTTAGTCGTGTACATGTGCGTGCGTGTGCGTGCGTACGTGCGTGGACAACGACGACCACGTGGACTGTACTCGCCCGGCGAACACGGCACGCACGGACACTCCACGCTGACTGTGATGCGGGAGATGAAGGCTGGGGGTGATGGGGTGAAGGGGGAGGAGGGAGGGGTGAATGGGAGGGACAGAGGAATGGGGGAGGAGGGAGGGGGTGGATGAGAGGGACAGAGGAATGGGGGAGGAGGGAGGGGGTGGTGTGGGTGACAGGGTGATGGAGAGGTGGGAGGGGATGGTTGGGGGCGATGGGGAGAGAGAGGGTAAATGGAGGAAGGGCAGGGAAATGGGAAGAAGGGAGGGGATGGTTAGGGGTGATGGGGCAGAGAGGGTAAATGGGGGAAGGGAGCAGGGAGACAATGAGGGTGATAGGGGGATAAAGGAGGGGAGAAAGGGAGGTTGCTGAAGGTGATCAGGGGCCGGGGAAGGAGGGGGGAAGGGAGAAAAATTGATATGAAAGGGCGTGACAGGGAGGAGGGTTGAGTTGAGGGATTGTTGGAGATGGAAGGAGGGAGTTTTCTTCTTCGTCTTTATCTTCCTCTTTCCCTCCTTCCTTCCTTCCTCCTACTCCTATCCCCCCTCCTACCTCTACCTCCTATTCCCACTCCCTCTCCTATCTCCTATCTTCTACCTCCTCCCTCCTCCCTCCTCCCTCCTCCCTCCACCCTCCTCCACCTCCACCTCCTTCCCATGTTTCCTCTCATTCCACTCCAACGTCGACGAAATAACCACCGACCTCGCCATCAAATTAAAAGTCAGACCGTTATCACAATCAATACACATTTTTTTCCTGCAACTGTTTCGAACGCACACCTGCCTTCGCTTCTGCTTCATTATCACAACAATTGGCTCGGCGACAGATAACACAATCAGCTCTCTCTTCTTTCTTTCTCTCTCGCTTTCTTTCTGTCACACTTGCTTCCTCTTTCTCACTCTCACTAACTCTTTGTGCCTATCTGTGTCACTATCTCTCTTTCAAAATAATAACAATAACAACAACACTAATCATATTAATAATAATTAGATAATAGTAATAATAATAATTAATAATACTAATACTAATACTAATACTAATACTAATAACAACAACAACAACAACAACAACAACAACAACAACAACAACAACAATAAAGTAATAATAATTAAATAATAATCATTATTATAATAATATTAATTATATTAATTACAATAATAATTATTATATTTATTATCATTATAATGATAATAACAATAATTAATAAAAATAATAACAAAAGCACAATAGCATCAATAATGATGATGATGATAATAATACTAATAATAACAATAACAATAATAATAATAATAATAATAATAATAATAATAATAATAATAATAATAATAATAATAATAATAATAATAATAATAATAATAATAATAATAATAATAACAATAATAATCATCACATCATCATCAACATCCTCTTCATCATCACCATAATAAAAATAATAATAACAATAATAATACCCATAAAATAACAAAAAATAATAAAATGATAATAACAATAACGATAATCAACAGGAGCATTAATAGTCATCAAAAACGTATTAACAAGCGAACGACTAAACAATAAACAAGTAAATAAACAAACATCTTGGAAAAGCCAATTCCAACCCCCTCTCCAACCGCACGAGAAGCACCGCCAGAGGGCCTTTGTGCAACACTCATGCACACTGACACGCCACGAGGGAGGGAGCGTCTCAGAGGGGGGAGGAGGGGTGTTGAGGCGCTGTTGAAGGGGAGGAGGGAGGGAGGTAGTGCCTGGATCTTCTTCTTCTCCTCCTTTATCCCATCTTCTTCCTTCTTCCTCCTTCCTCTTCCTCTTCCCCTTCCCCCCTCTCCCTACCCTTCCTCCCCTGCCCCTTCCCCTTACCCTATCAATCCCCCTTCCCTTTCCCCCTCTTCCTCCCCTTCCCCTTTCTCTATCCTTCCCCCCTTGCCCTTCCTCCTCGTCTTACCCTACCCCTTCTTCTTCCTCTTCCTCCTCCCCTCCTCCCCTCCTCCCCACGGGCACCTCTTTCTTCCTCTGTCTCGTACGTACCTGGGAAAGAAAAGAAAAGAAATGTTAGGATCGAGGCATTTAACATTCCTTTGTTGTTATTGTTAAACTATTTTTTTTCTATTTACTTATTATATGTGTTGAGTTTTAAATAGTCTGTAAATTATCACTTATTGTTAGTCTATTTGTTTTGTTTTCTTGTTCACGGACGTGTCCTTTTTGGTATTTAATTGTCCTGCTTGTTTCCATTAAGATTATTCATCATGACACATCATCTTACTGATAACAATGTTATTAAGTCATCAACACCATATCATATACACTATGTTCAAAAGTGAATAAATTGGTTATTTATCAAAATAGCAATAATATTCCATAAAAATCATTGCAATTTCATTACCAATATCACGACCCTTACCAGCACCAACAAGAATCTGCATTACCATCACAATCAATATGATCATCACCATCATCATCACCAATATCACTATCAACATCACGTCATCAACACCATCAATATTAGAATCGCCATGATACCACGTCAATATCACCACCACAACCGTCATCACCATCAATGCCATCATCACCACAAACAATCATCATAAATATTAGTATCACCATTACGACCCTCGCCAATAGCACAATCATCATCCCGATCAGTGCCAGCATCACTATCAGCGTCACCGCCACCATTATCACCATCACCATCATCCCCATCATGTGTAAGGGGACCCTACCTGCGCGGACAGGAAGCACATGACACCACCAAGATAAACAACACACCGCCTCGTGTTCAAACATGAATATTACATCATGTGAGGAGGCGGAGGGAGGGGGGCACGGGAGGCGGGGGGCGAGGGGGTGTTGGCAAAGGAAAAAGATGTGTATAATTATATATCAGTATCTATATCTATAACTGAAACTATAAATATCCATATCCATAGACCCATACATATACATGTTTGTGTGACACACACACACACACACACACACACACACACACACACACACACACACACACACACACACACACACACACACACACACACACACACACACACACGTATATATATAATGAGTGAGTGAGTGAGTGAGTGAGTGAGTGAGAGAGAGAGAGAGAGAGAGAGAGAGAGAGAGAGAGAGAGAGAGAGAGAGAGAGAGAGAGAGAGAGAGAGAGAGAGAGAGAGAGAGAGAGAGAGAGAGAGAGAGAGAGAGAGAGAGAGAGAGAGAAATAGAGAAATAGAGAAATAGAGAAATAGAGAAATAGAGAGAAATAGAGAAAGAGAGAGAAATAGAGAAAGAGAGAGAAAGAGAGAGAAATGAGAAAAAAATAGAGAGAAAGAGAAGGAGAAAAAAGAGAAAATGAAAAAGGAAAAAAGAGAGAAAGAAGAGAAAAAAGAGAGAGAAAGAAAAAGACAAAAATATACAGAAAGAGAAAGACAATGAGACAGACTCAAAAAAAAGAAAACCAGAGAACGAGCCAGAGAAACAGAACGAGAACAAGAAAAGAACAACCGAGAGAATCCACAGAAAGAAAAAAGAAAAAGAGAAAAAAAATCTCGCCCACCGTCACGCAAGGCATACAACCCGATCCCTCTGGCGGCCACTCGATCCTCGCCCCCGATTCGCGTGTACCAATTAATGACACAATCTACGATAGGTATTAGAAAGCCGAAAGTCGGTAGGCCAAACGAGTCTCCGTTGTCATGTTTTTTTTTCGTGTTTTTTTCGTTTTTTTTCTTTTCCATTATTAGCATAAGACTTTCTGGTGTATATTTCTTTGAGAAGGGGGGGGGGGAGGAGGAGGAGGAGGAGGAGGAGGAGGAGGAGGAGGAGGAGGAGGAGGAGGAGGAGGAGGAGGAGGAGGAGGAGGAGGAGGAGGAGGAGAAGAAGAAGAAGAAGAAGAAGAAGAAGAAGAAGAAGAAGAAGAAGAAGAAGAAGAAGAAGAAGAAGAAGAAGAAGAAGAAGAAGAAGGAAGGAGAGGAGAGGAAGAGGAGGACGAGGATGGTAATGATAATTCTATGATAAGAAAGTTATTTATCAGATGAACAAATAAACAACAAAACCAGCGAATGGAAACATAAACCACAATATCATTATCATCACCTCACCTTTCCTTCCTACTATCTTCCCTTCTTTCTTCTTCTCATCCGTGCCTCCTTTTCCCACTTCCCTTTTCTTATTCCTCCTCTCAACCTCCCTCCTTTTCCTCCCCTTCCTTTCTGCCTTTCATTTTCTTTCTACTCCCCTTCTTTCCCTCCTCTTTTCCACCGATCATCCTCGCATCCTTCCCTCCTTCCCGCCTCTTTGCTTCTTTCCTCCTCTGTCCTCCCCTCATCTTTCCCTCCTACACACCCCTCATCTTTTCCCCCTGCCCACCCCTTTCTTTTTCTTCCCCTCTTCCCTCTTTCCTCCCCCTCCCTCATCTCTCCCTTTCTACCCACCTCTCATCCTTCTCCCCTTCCCACCTTTTCCCTTCATTCCCTCTTCCCTCTTTCCTCCCCTCCCTCATCTCTCCTTTCTACCCTCCTCTCATCCTTCTCTCCTTCCAATCTCTTCCCTTCTTTCCCTCTTCCCTCTTTCCTCCCCCTCCCTCATCTCTCCTTTCTACCCCTCCTCTCATCCTTCTCCCCTTCCCACCTCTTCCCTTCATTCCCTCTTCCCTCTTTCCTCCCCTCCCTCATCTCTCTTCTCTATCCTCCTCTCGTCCTTCTCTCCTTCCCACCTCTTCTCTTCTTTCCCTCTTCCCTCTTCCCCCCCCCTCCCTCATCTCTCCTTTCTACCCACCTCTCATCCTTCTCTCCTTCCCACCTCTTCCCTTCTTTCCCTCTTCCCTCTTTCCTTCTCATTTCCTTCCTTCCCTGCTTCCGGTTCGTCTCTCCCGGATGTAAAGTAATATTCTCTCACCCAGTGTAATTTACAAGACGAGGATGAATGAGAGACAGGTGTGTATATATATTCACTCATTCATCCATGTACACACTCATTCACTCATCAATTCAATTCCTCATTTACTCACGCACTCATCCATTCAATCAATCATTCACTTATGCACTCACTCACACATACACTCACTCATACATTACCTCATGCATTCACGAATGCATTCCTTCATTCACTCATGCACTCACTCAAGCATACATTCCCTCACTCTTACACACTCACTTACCCTCATTCTTAAATCCCTCAAGCACTCATCCACTTCATTCACTCCTTTACTCATCCATTCAACCACTCGTTCACTCAATCAATCAATCCCTCTCACTTACTCATTCAATCACGCCCTCCCTCATTCACTCACTCAATCATCAATCCCCTCACACACTCACTTACTCAACAACTAACGTATACATCCCCTCACTCATCCACATATTCATTCCCTTACCCACTCACCCATTCCCCTCATCCACTCGCTCACCCAATCACCCATTCCATCACCCATTCATCCACTCCCTCACCCAATCACCCATTCCCCTCATCCACTCCTCACCCAATCACCCATTCCCCTCATCCACTCCCTCACCCAATCACCCATTCCCTAACCCATTCACCCACTTACCCACTCCCTCACCCACTTACTCACTCCCTAACCCATTCACCCACTTACCCACTCCCTCACCCACTTACCCACTCCCTCACCCACTTACCCACTCCCTCACCCACTTGCCCACTCCCTCACCCACTTACCCACTCCCTCACCCACTTACCCACTCCCTCACCCACTTACCCACTCCCTCACCCACTCACCCACTCCCTCACCCACTCACCCACACTCGAATCCCACCCAGACACACTCTCCGTGGCGAGGAAATGAGAATGCGGTTTTCATGCTGGTCTATCACGCATCCGCTGGAAAACACTCGAGCATAACCCGACAACCGATCGATCAATCGCTTAATCTAAAACGTGTTCTCTTCAATCTGTCTGTCTGCCTGTCTGTCTGCAACTATTGGTCTGTTTGGGAGCAAATGTCTGTCTGCCCGTTTGTTTGTAATTGTCTATTTGTTTGTAATTGTCTTTCTGTCTGTAGGGTGCAAATGTCTGTCTGTCTGTTTGTTTGTAAATGTCTGTCTGTCTGTAATTATTTAATGTTTTTATACAACTGCCTCTGTTTGTTTGTTATTGTCTGTTTGCTGTCTGGCCGACAGAGTCTTTCTTTATGTCTAAGTGTGTGTGCCTGCCTGCCTGCCTCTCTATCTATCTATCTATCCATGTCTGCCTCTGCATGTGTCTCTCTTCCTTCCTCTCCCTCTCCCTCACTCTTCATCTGCCGTCGAAAAATTTCCGTTTCCCTCACCCACCCTCTCTCAAACATACAAACATACATACACACATACATACATACACAAAAAAAACGAAAATCACATAAACAAAATGTCAAAATCAGAAATACGAAAAAAGCGAAAAACTAGGCCTGAACAATCTCCGATGTCGTCTCGTCCGCATTGTTCTCCGCGGTCCGTCGCCTCCGAGAGATCGTCTGAACGGGAGTCACGAACTTGACCTCCTCTTGGCGCTCGGTATTGTTCCACGCGGCTTTCCTCCTCTTCTTCCTCTTCCTCTTCCTCTTCCTCTTCTTCTTCTTCTACATCCACTTCTTCTTCTTCTTCTTCCACTTCTTCTTCTTCTTCTTCTTCTTCTTCTTCTTCTTCTTACACTTCTTCTTCTTCTTACACTTCTTCTTCTTTTTCTTACACTTCTTCTTGTTCTTCTTCCACTTCTTCTTCTTCTTCTTACACTTCTTCTTCTTCTTCTTCCACTTCTTCTTCTTCTTCTTACACTTCTTCTTCTTCTTCTTCCACTTCTTCTTCTTCTTCCACTTCTTCTTCTTCTTCTTACACTTCTTCTTCTTCTTCTTCTTCCACTTCTTCTTCTTCTTCTTCCACTTCTTCTTCTTCTTCTTCCACTTCTTCTTCTTCCACTTCTTCTTCTTCTTCCACTTTTTCTTCTTCTTCTACCACCTCTTCTTCTTCTTCTTCTACCACTTCTACTTCTTTTGCTTCTACATCTATTTCTTTTTCTTCCACTTCTTCTACGTCAACCTCTTCATCTCCCTCCTTCTCTTCGTCTTCTCCGTTTTCGTCTTCGTCTTTGTATTCGTCTTCGCCCTCATCTTCGAATATCCCCTCTTCCTCTTTTTATTCTCTCCTTGGTTTTCCTCCTCTTCCTCTTCTCTTTCTTCTTGTTCTTTTGTTCTTCGATTCCAATGCTTCTATTTTCATTTTTCTTCCTTATCTTACCAGTATGCGACCACTTGCTGCTCACACTGACATTTTCATTGTCACCATTATCACTATCTCTTATTTTTCCATTCTTCTCTCGAAATTTCTTCAGTCTACTTTTCATCATCGTCCTCCTCCTCTCTCTTGTTCTAGTTTTCGTTCCTCTACATGTCCCTCATCATCTTTATTAATTATCTCCTAGTCCTACTCCTACTACTCTTCTTCTTCTCCTTTTTCCTTCTTCTTCCTCTTCTTCTTCCCCTTCTTCTTCCTCTGCCTCTTCTTCTTTCTCTGCCTTCTCCCTCTTCCCTTCCTCTTTTTCTTCTCCCTCTCCTCCTCCTCTCCCCACCCGCCCTTATACATTAAATCCACCGTGACAGGGATCAAGTGCTGTATTAGTCGTTTTTTTTATTTTCTTTGCCTTTTATTTTCGATCTTAAGCCTTTAATTGCCTTCCCAAAGAAACGAGCTCATTTGCTTGTAAGAAAAAAAAAATACAAATATCGATTTTGGCTTCGGAATCTCATGGAAGGTGGAAAGGGGGAGGGGGGGGGAGGTGAAGGTGAAGGTGAAGGGGGAGTGGGAGGGAGAGGAAGAGCGAGAGGGGGAAGGGAAGTGAGAGAGGTGAGGGAGTGCAAAAGGGTGTGGAAGATGATGGTGATGACGATGACAATAATAATAATAACAATAACAATATCAATAATATTAATAATAATGATAACAATACCAACAATAATAATATCAATGCCCAACACTAACAAAAAAAAATAACGATAATAATAACAATAGCAACAAAAATAATAACGATAATAACAACAACAACAAAAATAATAATAACAAAAATAATGTCGACAACCGCGGGAGAATATGATAACAGAATAACGATAGCATTAACTAGCAGCGATACCACCAATCCTTATAATAGGAAACCAGCGCCGAATCCCTAATCCCCCTGGCCGCACCGCAAGAAAAACCAACCCTCTCTCACGACCACCACTTAGAGAGACCACAACCACCTCCCCCTCCCCCTCCCCCCTCTCCTTTCCCCTGGTCCCTACCTCTCCCTCTCCCATTACCTTCTCTCCCCTGTCCTCGATCTTCTTTCTCTTTTTTTCCTTTTATTGTCTTTACTCCCTTCCCTTCTTCCTTCTTTGCCTCATTCTCCTTTCTCCCCTCCCCCACCATTTCTCTGTCTGCATTCGTTACAATATCACTGTTCTCTCCATTATCTCTTCTTTTAATCCTACCTTCCTTTTTATCCCTTCTTTTTTCCTCTTCCTCGCACCATACCCTTCCTTCACACTCATTTCCCTTCTCTGCTCCTCCCCACCCTCCTCCCTTTTTGTCTTCATCCCTCATCTCCCTTCTCCTTTGTCGCCTTTATCCACCCACAGCCCCTACCCCTTATCCACCATCCTCCCCACCCCCTCCCCCATTCATCACCCACCTGCCCCTTATCCATCCGAAACACCCTCCGCCTTATCCATCCGAAACACCCTCCCCTTATCCATCCGAAACACCCTCCCCCTTATCCATCCGGAACACCCTCCCCCTTATCCATCCGAAACACCCTCCCCCTTATCCATCCGAAACACCCTCCCCTTATCCATCCGAAACACCCTCCCCCTTATCCATCCGAAACACCCTCCCCCTTATCCATCCGAAACACCCTCCCCCTTATCCATCCGGAACACCCTCCCCCTTATCCATCCGAAACACCCTCCCCCTTATCCATCCGAAACACCCTCCCCCTTATCCATCCGAAACACCCTCCCCCTTATCCATCCGAAACACCCTCCCCCTTATCCATCCGAAACACCCTCCCCTTATCCATCCGGAACACCCTCCCCCTTATCCATCCGAAACACCCTCCCCCTTATCCATCCGAAACACCCTCCCCTTATCCATCCGAAACACCCTCCCCCTTATCCATCCGAAACACCTCCCCTTATCCATCCAAAACACCCTCCCCCTTATCCATCCGGAACACCCTCCCCCTTATCCATCCGAAACACCCTCCCCTTATCCATCCGAAACACCCTCCCCTTATCCATCCGAAACACCCTCCCTTATCCATCCGAAACACCCTCCCCCTTATCCATCCGAAACACCCTCCCCTTATCCATCCGAAACACCCTCCCCTTATCCATCCGAAACACCCTCCCCTTATCCATCCGAAACACCCTCCCCTTATCCATCCGAAACACCCTCCCCCTTATCCATCCGAAACACCCTCCCCCTTATCCATCCGAAACACCCTCCCCCTTATCCACCCGCCACCCACCCCCTTATCCACCCGCCACCCACCCCCTTATCCACCCGCACCCATCAAGTCACCTCAAAATGACTTCAAGGCTGTTTCCCACCCAGACAACAAACAGCCTTGGATAGGTTTTGCATTGCCTTGAAAGGATAAGAAGAACATACCGATGCTTGCTTGCTCTCTCTCTCTCTCTCTCTCTCTCTCTCTCTCTCTCTCTCTATATATATATATATATATATATATATATATATATATATATATATATATATGTGTGTGTGTGTGTATATATATATATATATATACATAAATATATAAATATATAAATATGTGTGTGTGTGTGTGTGTGTGTGTGTGTGTGTGTGTGTGTGTGTGTGTGTGTGTGTGTGTGTGTGTGTGTGTGTGTGTGTGTGTGTGTGTGTGTGTGTGTGTGTGTGTGTGTGTGTGGAGAGAGAGGGAGATGGAGAGAGAGAGAGAGAGAGAGAGAGAGAGAGAGAGAGAGAGAGAGAGAGAGAGAGAGAGAGAGAGAGAGAGAGAGAGAGAGAGAGAGAGAGAGAAGAGAGAGAGAGAGAGAGAGAGAGAGAGAGAGAGAGAGAGAGAGAGAGAGAGAGAGAGAGAGAATGTTTACCTCTTCTCTTTTTAGATGTCCTTTTCTTACTTGTCTTTCTTTTTCTTCTGTTTATCCACCTGTTCAAGGAGCGACAACTTTTTTTTAATCTTCCTCCTCATTTGCCTTGGTTCAAGAATCTGGCTCGGCAAGATTTTGAAGGCTTTATTATTATCATTATTATTATTATTATCATTATTATTATTATTATTATTATCATCATTATTATTATCATTATTATTATTATTATTATTATTGTTATTATTATCATTATTATTATCATCATCATTACTATTATTATCATTTCATTATCATGGTCATTATCATCATCATCATGACCATTATCAATATCATTATGGTCATTATCATGGTCATCATCATCATCATGACCATTATCATTATCATTATGATGGTCATTATCATGGTCATTATCATTACCAGGGTCATTATCGTTATCAATGTCATGGTTGTCGAAGTTTTTGTTGAATTTGGTGATGATATTATTGTTGCTGTTGATATTATTGTTTTTGTTGTAATTGTTGTTATTGTAGTTGTTGTTGTTGTTACTGCTGTTGCTGTCGTTAGTTTTTGTTGAAGTTGGTGATATTGATGTTGTTGTTGTTGTTGTTGTTGTTGCTGTCGTTAGTAAAGTTGTTGTCAGTGTTAATGTTGATGTTAATGTTGTCGGTGTTGATGTGGTGGTGGCGATCATTACCATTACCACCATCCCCTTTGATTCGTCACCATTCATCACCGGGTGACAATACCGGTGATATCGAAAAGACGAATACAAGAAAAATAAACAACCAAAGGACAAAAGGAGTAAGCAACATCAAAAAACGGAACAAGCAACATCAAAAGGAAACAAGTAGTACCAAAAAAGGAACAAGCAACAACAAAAGGAAGAAGTAACATAAAAAGGCACAAGCAGGACCGGAAAAGGAAGAAGCAACATCAGAAACATCAAAAAAAGGAACAAGCAACACCAAAAGAGGAACGAGCGACACCAAACATAATCTCCGAAAGTGTCGCATGGAGGAGCCACATCGGGCGTGCAGCTCCGTAGATTTAATCCGCCTTAAAAAGTTGAAACCACGAATCACAAAGGTAAACAAAAGACAAACAAAAAGACAAGCCCAATGTAATGAATCTCGTGGCCTTATTCTCTCGCCCTTTCTCTCTCCCTTTTACTTTTTACCTCTTTTTTTTCTCTCTCTTTTTCTCTTTCACTTTCTTTTACACCCTTTCTTTCTTTCTTTTCCTTTTGCCCTTCCTCTCTCTTTTACTTTTTTTTTCTCTCTCCCTCTCCCTGTCTCTCTCTCTCCCCCTCTCCCCTCCCCCCCCCTTTCTCTCTCTCAACGCAATGACCTTTGAAGGCCAACTAAAGGTGAGCAATGAATTATAACCTAGGTCACTCCAGGTCAGGGGCCACGGTGGCGTGGGATAAGAGGGAGGAGGGGAGGGAAGGGTCTGAGGGTGGGAGGGAGGGAAAGAGAAAGAGGTGGGAAGGTGGGAAGGTGGGTGGGAGGGAGGGAGGGAGGGAGGGAGAGAGGGAAGGTGGGAGGGAAGGTGGGAGGGCGGGAGGGAAAGAGAAAGATGTGGGAAGGTGGGAGGGAGGGAGAGAGGGAAGGTGGGAGGAAGGAAGGGAGGGAGAGAGGAAGAGGGAGGGAGGGAGAGAGGAGGGACACGCGGTAAAGGACACTAGTGGGCGAAGAGTTAGAGACGTGGGTGTACGACATTTGCCATGGGCGTGGGAAGTAGGGACAGGGAGGTGGAGAGAGGAGAGGGAGGAGGAAGGTGGAGAGAGGAAGATAGAGAGGAGGGAGGGAGGGAGGGAAAGGGGAGACGATAGAGAGGAAGAAGGAAAATAACAAGAGTAAGAAGGAAATTTGAAGGGAGGGAGATGAAACTGAGGAGAGGAGGAAGGAAAAAGGGAGGGAAGGAGGGAGAGAGGAGGACAGGAGAATACTAATATGTGTTGGAACAATACTTATTAATATTAATACTCCTCATGACATTAATAACAATATGAATATAATAATAATGGTAATGAGAACAAGAAAAACAATTACAGGCTAATGATAGTAAGAACAACAAAATAACAATAACAAGAAAAACAATAACAGTAGTAATAAGCCAACACAAACAACAATAATGACAATAATAATAAAAAAATACAAATGGTAATAAGAACAACAAAACGATTACAAGGACAATAAGAATATAAACAATGAAAATGGTAAAAAGAAAAACAAACAATAACAAAGACAATAAGAAGTAAAACCAATAAAGACAATAATAAAGACAAAAACAACCCAAACAATACAAATAACACGAACAACAAACAATAACGATAACGGTTCATACTCATTATCCTTTTTTACTTGGCAAAATAGACCTAATGCACTAACATCAATAACAAAGATGATCATCACTGCCTGATTGCCGAAAAAAAATATATTGTTTCTCACTCACTGCTACTCTATAAAAAAAAATAACTAGAAGCATTTCGAGAGCGCATACCTCACGGTTATCCTGCTAACCAACCAACTAGAGAACAAACTAACCAACTAACTAGAGAACAAACTAACCAACTAGCTTATTAACCAACGCAACCAAAAACATAACCTCCCTGGCAGAAGAAATAATGACAGCAGTAATAGTTAACCCTACTCAAAAAAAATCTGTCTGTCCTGCCAACCAACAGAGTAACCAACTAGCTTATCAACCAACGCTACCAAAAACAAAACCACCTTGGCGGAGGTAATGACAAGTACAGCAATGAAATAAAAATAAAGAAACAATAGAAAAAAAGGAAAAAAAAATATGACTGCCACTACCTAACACCCTCAAAAATTACATACAAACCACACCTATCCACCCACCACCCGCCACCCCCAAAAAAGAGAAAAAAAAAACTGCAAAAAAACGAAAAGTAAGAAAAACAACTATCATGAGTCCAGCCAGACTAAGAAACGTCATGAGAGAAGCGAAGAGAAGAGGAAAGAGAAAACAGACCGCGTCATGCATGCACGTGCTTTCATATCAAATTTCACCTGAGAGACGGGGAGGGGAGGGGAGGGGAGGGGAGGGGGAGGGAGTGGGAGAGGGAGATAGAGAGAGAGAAGGAGAGGGAAGGGAAGGGGTGAGGAAGGGAGAGGGAAAGAGAGAGGGAATGGGAGGGAAGGGAGAGGGAGAGGGAGAGGGAAAGAGAGAGGGAATGGGAGGAGGGGAATGATAGGGGAGAGAAGAGGGGACGGGTGGGGACGAAAAGGAGAGGAAAGGACACGAGAGAGGAGAGGGAACGAGAGAAGGGAGGGGAGAGGACGGGAGGAGAGGGAGAGATAAATGAAGAGGGGAGGCGTTAATAATAACAACAATAATAATAGGGACGATGACAGTAACCAAGGAAAAGGTAAAGGCAATGATAATGACGCTAATGATAATAATCATCACTGCTAATATTAGTTATCCTCAGTATCACTCCTATTAGTTATCATAATTATTACTGTCACCATTATTATTATAAAAATTATCATCATTAATATTATCATCGTTATCATTATCCTCATCATTGCCATCGTTATCATCTTATTTTCATTACCATTATCATAACATCTTATCATCATCATCACTATTATCAACATCACTGTCATTTTTGTTATTACTGTTACCTTCTTCAGTAGTCGTATAACAAACACAATAAAACACACAAACTGACCTTTAAAAAAAACGGAACACAAACAGAAAAACAAACAAACAGCCAAATCGCTATCCCCCGAATACCCATCGCCAAAGAAGGTCGTTTAAAACAGGTTAAACGAAAACGAAATGGCCTCATCAGCTGGGCCAGCGTCCGTCCCGAGCGAGCCACGCGCGTCCGAATCCCCCGGTCCAGGCCAGGCGGGGCTGATGACGCAATCGGACAGGTTTTCCCCTGCTTGGTTTGGTGGTGGGTGGTGGGTGGTGGGTGATGGGTGGGTGGTGAGTGGTAGTGGTGGTGGTAGGTGGTAGGTGGTGGCAGTCAGTGGTGGAAGGTGGTGGCAGGTTGTGGTAGGTGGTTAGTGGTGGTTGGTGGTGGTAGTAGGCGGTGGTGGTAGGAGGTAGGTGGTGGTAGGTGGTGGATGGTGGGTGGTAGTGGTGGCAGTAAGTGGTGGAAGGTGGTGGTAGGTTGTGGTAGGTGGTTAGTGGTGGATGGTGGTGGTAGTAGGCGGTGGTGGTAGGTGGTGGGTGGTGGTGGTAGTGGTAGTGGTAGGTGGTGGCACTAAGTGGTGGAAGGTGGTGGTAGGTTGTGGTAGGTGGTTAGTGGTGGTTAGTGGTGGTTGGTGGTGGTAGTAGGCGGTGGTGGTAGGTGGTGGGTGGTAGTGGTAGTGGTAGTGGTGGTGGTAGGTGGTGGCAGTAAGTGGTGGAAGGTGGTGGTAGGTTGTGGTAGGTGGTTAGTGGTGGTTGGTGGTGGTAGGTGGTGGTAGGTGGTGGTGATGATGAAGGTGATGGTGAGTAGTAGTGGTGGCGATGGTAGGTGATTGATGGAGGTGGTGATGATGAAGGTGGTGGTAGTGGTATTGGTGGCGATGGTAGGTGATTGATGGAGGTGGTGATGATGAAGGTGATGGTGAGTAGTAGTGGTGGCGATGGTAGGTGATTGATGGAGGTGGTGATGATGAAGGTGGTGGTAGTGGTGGTGATGAAGGTGGTGGTAGTGGTGGCGATGGTAGGTGATTGATGGTGGTAGTAGGAACTGGTGGTAGTGGCAGTGGTGGTAGTGGCAGTGGTAGTGGTCGGTGGTAGAGGTAGAGGTAGAAGTAGAGGTAGAGGTAGAGGTAGAGGTAGAGGTAGAGGTAGAGGTAGAGGTAGAGGCAGAAGTAGAGGTAGAGGTAGAGGTGGCGGCGGTGATGGCGATGATGATATCGATGGTGATGGTGGTGATGATGATGATGGTGGCGGTGTTTTCAGGAAGGAAAAGATGGGACTTCGTTTCCACGTGTTCTCTCGTTGGACGTTTTCATCGAATCGCGTCCCCGTCATTCCTTTTCCGTCCTTTTGTTTTTCTTTGTTTCGGCCGACGATATTCCACTCGACTTCCCTCCCTCGTCATCACCTTTCGCTCGACGTCATCACACGCCCCTATTCCCCACGCGAAACATTTGGCATTTCCACACCTGACATCGCAGCGCCCGCCGACGAAAATTTCCACGGCCGCTACTTGTTGATTGATTAACTTTCTTCCCTTTGTTTAAAACCGACGATTAATCAGCAAAATTTGCATAGCCTCGTTAATCAACTTCATTTTAAACAATTCACACTTTCCAAAGCATCTAGTCCAGTCAGATTCCATGCTTTATCTATTTTTTTTAAATATCAACAGTTTATTATTCCATAATATTATCTATTTATCGAAAGTAAACATAAACAATTTATAATACAATGAATACAATATACATCTAAAACAAATCCATTTACATTTATTTGTTTAGCCATATCTGCATTTCTATCTTTATCTGCACGCACATGTGTGCGCGCGTGCGTGTACGTTAATGACTGTGCACATAAGCGGGATGTACGTGTGCGTGTACATAGGAATGCACGTACGTGAAGACACAGCGGCGTCGCTGCCGTCTGCCCCGCGCCACTGATCAACGAGCTGTATCGAATTCCAGTCGGGACTAAACGATGCTAATGAACCAAATCTGACCTTACCTTCCTCGTCAACGCCTTCTCTTAAACGCTAGCGTGTTTGCAGGTAGGTTGTGTTTGTTTGTGTATAGGGAGGTGTGTTTGTTCTCCCTTTTGTTCTCCCTTTTGTTCTCTCTTTTGTTCTCTCTTTTGTTCTCTCTCTCTCTCTCTCTCTCTCTCTCTCTCTCTCTCTCTCTCTCTCTCTCTCTCTCTCTCTCTCTCTCTCTCTCTCTCTCTCTCTCTCTCTCTCTCTCTCTCTCTCTCTCTCTCTCTCTCCTTTCGTTCATTCCGTCTTTATCTATCTGCCATTTACGCTAGCCTTCAGCTTAATTCTTCCGTAACCTATTCCTCCCTTTCTCCCTCCCTCCTCCCCTCATTTCCTTCCCTCGTCCCCTATGCTCCGCCCTCCCCCTCCTTCTCCATCCCTTCCTTCTAACCTCTTACCAGCCCCCATCCACCCTCCCTCCCTTACCTCCATCCCAGGCTCACCCACCTCCTTCCCCTCTTTCTCTTTCTTCTTCCCTTCCTTTTCCTTTTCGTTTCACTTTCTTCCTTCCCTCCCTCTTTCACTTTCTTCCTTCCCTCCCTCTTTCCCTCCCTTCCTCCCTCCCTCGTACTCCCAACTTACCCCCACCCTCCCTCCTTTCCTCCTTCCCCGAACCCCCAACCTCCCTCCCTCACACCCCCACCTATCGCACAGAATTCTATCCGCCCACACTCCTCGCGTGACTACCCAGGTCAAGGGGGAGCGAGGAAGGGTGAGGTTAGAGAAGGGTCACGTGACGGGGAGGGAGAAGACAGCGAGTCAGCGAAAGGAGGGGGCGAGGGGATAGAGAAGGGGGGGATAGGAGGAGAAAAGAGGAAGGAGGAGGGGAGCGGCGAGGAGGAAGAGGAGCAGGAAGAGAGAGATGAAGGGGAGGGGAGGGGAGTGGGAAGATGAGGAGCAGGAAGAGAAAGAGGAAGGGGAGGGGAGGGGGAAGAGGGGGAGGAGGAGGAAGAGTAGGAGGAAAAGGAAAAGGAGAAGAACGAGATTGAGAAGGGAGGGAGGATAAAGAATGAAGGAAGGGAGAGAAAAGACCGGCGCAGAACTGTGGTCAGGAAAGGGGATTAAAGAGGGAAGGGAGAGAAAAGAAGGAACAAGAGAATGAGG